>NW_021822630.1:186597-297350 GCF_901001165.1 Salmo trutta
GAAAAGGTCAACAGTGTTCTTTCATCGAGTTTTAAACAGTACAGCAAAATGGTACTTAACCGAGTGACCTTGTTTTTGAAAAACTGTTTATTTCTGTATTACATGATTGCAACTTGCTGAAAAGTGTCCACAGTGTTCCTATCATCCTGATTAAGCAGTACAGCAAAAATGGTACTTTCAGAGTGCATCAAACAGGATTTAGGTCTTGTTTGGGAAAAACTATTTATTTCTGTATTTCATGATTGCAACTTGCTGAAAAGTGTCAACAATGTTCCTTTCATCGAGATTAAACAGTACAGCAAAATGGTACTTACAGAGTGACTCAAACTTGACTTTGACCTTGTTTTTGAAAAACTGTTTATTTCTGTATTTCATGATTGCAACTTGCTGAAACGTGTCCACAGTGTTCCTATCATCCTGATTAAGCAGTACAGCAAAAATGGTACTTACAGAGTGCATCAAACATGATTTAGGTCTTGTTTGGGAAAAACTATTTATTTCTGTATTTCATGATTGCAACTTGCTGAAAAGTGTCAACAATGTTCCTTTCATCGAGATTAAACAGTACAGCAAAATGGTACTTACAGAGTGACTCAAACATGACTTTGACCTTGTTTTTGAAAAACTGTTTATTTCTGTATTTCATGATTGCAACTTGCTGAAACGTGTCCACAGTGTTCCTATCATCCTGATTAAGCAGTACAGCAAAAATGGTACTTACAGAGTGCATCAAACATGACTTAGATCATGTTTGGGAAAAACTGTTTATTTCTGTATTCCTTTCATCGAGTTTAAACAGTACAGCAAAATGGTACTTAACAGAATGACCTTGTTTTTGAAAAACTGTTTATTTCTGTATTACATGATTGCAACTTGCTGAAAAGTGTCAACAGTACTCCTATTATCCTGATTAAGCAGTACAGCAAAAAATGGTACTTACAGAGTGCATCAAACATGACTTAGACCTTGTTTGTGAAAAACGGTTTATTTCTGTATTTCATAATTGCAACTTGCTGAAAAGTGTCAACAGTGTTTATTTCATCGAGTTTAAACAGTACAGCAAAATGGTACTTAACCGAGTGACCTTGTTTTTGAAAAACTGTTATTTCTGTATTACATGATTGCAACTTGCTGAAAAGTGTCCACAGTGTTCCTATCATCCTGATTAAGCAGTACAGCAAAAATGGTACTTTCAGAGTGCATCAAACATGATTTAGGTCTTGTTTGGGAAAAACTATTTATTTCTGTATTTCATGATTGCAACTTGCTGAAAAGTGTCAACAATGTTCCTTTCATCGAGATTAAACAGTACAGCAAAATGGTACTTACAGAGTGACTCAAACATGACTTTCACCTTGTTTTTGAAAAACTGTTTATTTCTGTATTTCATGATTGCAACTTGCTGCAAAGTGTCAACAATGTTCCTTTCATCGAGATTAAACAGTACAGCAAAATGGTACTTACAGAGTGACTCAAACATGACTTTGACCTTGTTTTTGAAAAACTGTTTATTTCTGTATTTCATAATTGCAACTTGCTGAAAAGTGTCCACAGTATTCCTATCATCCTGATTAAGCAGTACAGCAAAAATGGTACTTTCAGAGTGCATCAAACATTATTTAGGTCTTGTTTGGGAAAAACTATTTATTTCTGTATTTCATGATTGCAACTTGCTGAAAAGTGTCAACAATGTTCCTTTCATCGAGATTAAACAGTACAGCAAAATGGTACTTACAGAGTGACTCAAACTTGACTTTGACCTTGTTTTTGAAAAACTGTTTATTTCTGTATTACATGATTGCAACTTGCTGAAAAGTGTCAACAGTACTCCTATTGTCCTGATTAAGCAGTACAGCAAAAATGGTACTTACAGAGTGCATCAAACATGACTTAGACCTTGTTTGTAAAAAACGGTTTATTTCTGTATTTCATAATTGCAACTTGCTGAAAAGTGTCAACAGTGTTTCTTTCATCGAGTTTAAACAGTACAGCAAAATGGTACTTAACCGAGTGACCTTGTTTTTGAAAAACTGTTTATTTCTGTATTACATGATTGCAACTTGCTGAAAAATGTCAACAGTGTTCCTATCATCCTGAATAAGCAGTACAGCAAAAATGGTACTTACAGAGTGACTCAAACATGACTTTGACATTGTTTCTGAAAAAAAAATATTTCTGTATTTCATGATTGCAACTTGCTGAAAAGTGTCCACAGTGTTCCTATCATCCTGATTAAGCAGTACAGCAAAAATGGTACTTTCAGAGTGCATCAAACATGATTTAGGTCTTGTTTGGGAAAAACTAATTATTTCTGTATTTCATGATTGCAACTTGCTGAAAAGTGTCAACAGTGTTCCTTTCATCGAGATTAAACAGTACAGCAAAATGGTACTTACAGAGTGACTCAAACTTGACTTTGACCTTGTTTTTGAAAAACTGTTTATTTCTGTATTTCATGATTGCAACTTGCTGAAAAGTGTCCACAGTGTTCCTATCATCCTGATTAAGCAGTACAGCAAAAATGGTACTTACAGAGTGCATCAAACATGACTTAGATCATGTTTGGGAAAAACTGTTTATTTCTGTATTCCTTTCATCGAGTTTAAACAGTACAGCAAAATGGTACTTAACAGAATGACCTTGTTTTTGAAAAACTGTTTATTTCTGTATTACATGATTGCAACTTGCTGAAAAGTGTCAACAGTGCTCCTATTGTCCTGATTAAGCAGTACAGCAAAAATTGTACTTACAGAGTGCATCAAACATGACTTAGATCATGTTTGGGAAAAACTGTTTATTTCTGTATTCCTTTCATCGAGTTTAAACAGTACAGCAAAATGGTACTTAACAGAATGACTTTGTTTTTGAAAAACTGTTTATTTCTGTATTACATGATTGCAACTTGCTGAAAAGTGTCAACAGTGCTCCTATTATCCTGATTAAGCAGTAAACCAAAAATGGTACTTACAGAGTGCATCAAACATGACTTAGACCTTGTTTGTAAAAAACGGTTTATTTCTGTATTTCATAATTGCAACTTGCTGAAAAGTGTCAACAGTGTTTCTTTCATCGAGTTTAAACAGTACAGCAAAATGGTACTTAACCGAGTGACCTTGTTTTTGAAAAACTGTTTATTTCTGTATTACATGATTGCAACTTGCTGAAAAGTGTCCACAGTGTTCCTATCATCCTGATTAAGCAGTACAGCAAAAATGGTACTTACAGAGTGCATCAAACATGATTTAGGTCTTGTTTGGGAAAAACTATTTATTTCTGTATTTCATGATTGCAACTTGCTGAAAAGTGTCAACAATGTTCCTTTCATCGAGATTAAACAGTACAGCAAAATGGTACTTACAGAGTGACTCAAACATGACTTTGACCTTGTTTTTGAAAAACTGTTTATTTCTGTATTTCATGATTGCAACTTGCTGAAAAGTGTCCACAGTGTTCCTATCATCCTGATTAAGCAGTACAGCAAAAATGGTACTTACAGAGTGCATCAAACATGACTTAGATCATGTTTGGGAAAAACTGGTTTATTTCTGTATTCCTTTCATCGAGTTTAAACAGTACAGCAAAATGGTACTTAACAGAATGACCTTGTTTTTGAAAAACTGTTTATTTCTGTATTACATGATTGCAACTTGCTGAAAAGTGTCAACAGTACTCCTATTGTCCTGATTAAGCAGTACAGCAAAAATGGTACTTACAGAGTGCATCAAACATGACTTAGACCTTGTTTGTAAAAAACGGTTTATTTCTGTATTTCATAATTGCAACTTGCTGAAAAGTGTCAACAGTGTTTCTTTCATCGAGTTTAAACAGTACAGCAAAATGGTACTTAACCGAGTGACCTTGTTTTTGAAAAACTGTTTATTTCTGTATTACATGATTGCAACTTGCTGAAAAATGTCAACAGTGTTCCTATCATCCTGAATAAGCAGTACAGCAAAAATGGTTCTTACAGAGTGCATCAAACATGATTTAAGCCTTGTTTGGGAAAAACTATTTATTTCTGTATTTCATGATTGCAACTTGCTGAAAAGTGTCAACAATGTTCCTTTCATCGAGATTAAACAGTACAGCAAAATGGTACTTACAGAGTGACTCAAACATGACTTTGACATTGTTTCTGGAAAAAAAAATATTTCTGTATTTCATGATTGCAACTTGCTGAAAAGTGTCCACAGTGTTCCTATCATCCTGATTAAGCAGTACAGCAAAAATGGTACTTTCAGAGTGCATCAAACATGATTTAGGTCTTGTTTGGGAAAAACTAATTATTTCTGTATTTCATGATTGCAACTTGCTGAAAAGTGTCAACAGTGTTCCTTTCATCGAGATTAAACAGTACAGCAAAATGGTACTTACAGAGTGACTCAAACTTGACTTTGACCTTGTTTTTGAAAAACTGTTTATTTCTGTATTTCATGATTGCAACTTGCTGAAACGTGTCCACAGTGTTCCTATCATCCTGATTAAGCAGTACAGCAAAAATGGTACTTACAGAGTGCATCAAACATGACTTAGATCATGTTTGGGAAAAACTGTTTATTTCTGTATTCCTTTCATCGAGTTTAAACAGTACAGCAAAATGGTACTTAACAGAATGACCTTGTTTTTGAAAAACTGTTTATTTCTGTATTACATGATTGCAACTTGCTGAAAAGTGTCAACAGTGCTCCTATTATCCTGATTAAGCAGTACAGCAAAAATTGTACTTACAGAGTGCATCAAACATGACTTAGATCATGTTTGGGAAAAACTGTTTATTTCTGTATTCCTTTCATCGAGTTTAAACAGTACAGCAAAATGGTACTTAACAGAATGACCTTGTTTTTGAAAAACTGTTTATTTCTGTATTACATGATTGCAACTTGCTGAAAAGTGTCAACAGTGCTCCTATTATCCTGATTAAGCATTACACCAAAAATGGTACTTACAGAGTGCATCAAACATGACTTAGACCTTGTTTGTGAAAAACGGTTTATTTCTGTATTTCATAATTGCAACTTGCTGAAAAGTGTCAACAGTGTTTCTTTCATCGAGTTTAAACAGTACAGCAAAATGGTACTTAACAGAGTGACCTTGTTTTTGAAAAACTGTTTATTTCTGTATTACATGATTGCAACTTGCTGAAAAATGTCAACAGTGTTCCTATCATCCTGAATAAGCAGTACAGCAAAAATGGTTCTTACAGAGTGCATCAAACATGATTTAAGCCTTGTTTGGGAAAAACTATTTATTTCTGTATTTCATGATTGCAACTTGCTGAAAAGTGTCAACAATGTTCCTTTCATCGAGATTAAACAGTACAGCAAAATGGTACTTACAGAGTGACTCAAACATGACTTTGACCTTGTTTTTGAAAAACTGTTTATTTCTGTATTTCATGATTGCAACTTGCTGAAAAGTGTCCACAGTGTTCCTATCATCCTGATTAAGCAGTACAGCAAAAATGGTACTTACAGAGTGCATCAAACATGATTTAGGTCTTGTTTGGGAAAAACTATTTATTTCTGTATTTCATGATTGCAACTTGCTGAAAAGTGTCAACAGTGTTTCTTTCATCGAGTTTAAACAGTACAGCAAAATGGTACTTAACAGAGTGACCTTGTTTTTGAAAAACTGTTTATTTCTGTATTACATGATTGCAACTTGCTGAAAAATGTCAACAGTGTTCCTATCATCCTGAATAAGCAGTACAGCAAAAATGGTACTTACAGAGTGACTCAAACATGACTTTGACATTGTTTCTGAAAAAAAAAATATTTCTGTATTTCATGATTGCAACTTGCTGAAAAGTGTCCACAGTGTTCCTATCATCCTGATTAAGCAGTACAGCAAAAATGGTACTTTCAGAGTGCATCAAACATGATTTAGGTCTTGTTTGGGAAAAACTAATTATTTCTGTATTTCATGATTGCAACTTGCTGAAAAGTGTCAACAGTGTTCCTTTCATCGAGATTAAACAGTACAGCAAAATGGTACTTACAGAGTGACTCAAACTTGACTTTGACCTTGTTTTTGAAAAACTGTTTATTTCTGTATTTCATGATTGCAACTTGCTGAAACGTGTCCACAGTGTTCCTATCATCCTGATTAAGCAGTACAGCAAAATGGTACTTACAGAGTGCATCAAACATGACTTAGATCATGTTTGGGAAAAACTGTTTATTTCTGTATTCCTTTCATCGAGTTTAAACAGTACAGCAAAATGGTACTTAACAGAATGACCTTGTGTTTGAAAAACTGTTTATTTCTGTATTACATGATTGCAACTTGCTGAAAAGTGTCAACAGTGCTCCTATTGTCCTGATTAAGCAGTACAGCAAAAATTGTATTTACAGAGTGCATCAAACATGACTTAGATCATGTTTGGGAAAAACTGTTTATTTCTGTATTCCTTTCATCGAGTTTAAACAGTACAGCAAAATGGTACTTAACAGAATGACCTTGTGTTTGAAAAACTGTTTATTTCTGTATTACATGATTGCAACTTGCTGAAAAGTGTCAACAGTGCTCCTATTGTCCTGATTAAGCAGTACAGCAAAAATTGTACTTACAGAGTGCATCAAACATGACTTAGATCATGTTTGGGAAAAACTGTTTATTTCTGTATTCCTTTCATCGAGTTTAAACAGTACAGCAAAATGGTACTTAACAGAATGACTTTGTTTTTGAAAAACTGTTTATTTCTGTATTACATGATTGCAACTTGCTGAAAAGTGTCAACAGTGCTCCTATTATCCTGATTAAGCAGTAAACCAAAAATGGTACTTACAGAGTGCATCAAACATGACTTAGACCTTGTTTGTAAAAAACGGTTTATTTCTGTATTTCATAATTGCAACTTGCTGAAAAGTGTCAACAGTGTTTCTTTCATCGAGTTTAAACAGTACAGCAAAATGGTACTTAACCGAGTGACCTTGTTTTTGAAAAACTGTTTATTTCTGTATTACATGATTGCAACTTGCTGAAAAGTGTCCACAGTGTTCCTATCATCCTGATTAAGCAGTACAGCAAAAATGGTACTTTCAGAGTGCATCAAACATGATTTAGGTCTTGTTTGGGAAAAACTATTTATTTCTGTATTTCATGATTGCAACTTGCTGAAAAGTGTCAACAATGTTCCTTTCATCGAGATTAAACAGTACAGCAAAATGGTACTTACAGAGTGACTCAAACTTGACTTTGACCTTGTTTTTGAAAAACTGTTTATTTCTGTATTTCATGATTGCAACTTGCTGAAACGTGTCCACAGTGTTCCTATCATCCTGATTAAGCAGTACAGCAAAAATGGTACTTACAGAGTGCATCAAACATGACTTAGATCATGTTTGGGAAAAACTGGTTTATTTCTGTATTCCTTTCATCGAGTTTAAACAGTACAGCAAAATGGTACTTAACCGAGTGACCTTGTTTTTGAAAAACTGTTTATTTCTGTATTACATGATTGCAACTTGCTGAAAAATGTCAACAGTGTTCCTATCATCCTGAATAAGCAGTACAGCAAAAATGGTTCTTACAGAGTGCATCAAACATGATTTAAGCCTTGTTTGGGAAAAACTATTTATTTCTGTATTTCATGATTGCAACTTGCTGAAAAGTGTCAACAATGTTCCTTTCATCGAGATTAAACAGTACAGCAAAATGGTACTTACAGAGTGACTCAAACATGACTTTGACATTGTTTCTGGAAAAAAAAATATTTCTGTATTTCATGATTGCAACTTGCTGAAAAGTGTCCACAGTGTTCCTATCATCCTGATTAAGCAGTACAGCAAAAATGGTACTTTCAGAGTGCATCAAACATGATTTAGGTCTTGTTTGGGAAAAACTAATTATTTCTGTATTTCATGATTGCAACTTGCTGAAAAGTGTCAACGGTGTTTCTGTGATCCTGATTAAGCAGTACAGCAAAATGGTACTTACAGAGTGACTCAAACTTGACTTTGACCTTGTTTTTGAAAAACTGTTTATTTCAGTATTTCATGATTGCAACTTGCTGAAAAGTGTCCACAGTGTTCCTATCATCCTGATTAAGCAGTACAGCAAAAATGGTACTTACAGAGTGCATCAAACATGACTTAGATCATGTTTGGGAAAAACTGTTTATTTCTGTATTCCTTTCATCGAGTTTAAACAGTACAGCAAAATGGTACTTAACAGAATGACCTTGTTTTTGAAAAACTGTTTATTTCTGTATTACATGATTGCAACTTGCTGAAAAGTGTCAACAGTGCTCCTATTGTCCTGATTAAGCAGTACAGCAAAAATTGTACTTACAGAGTGCATCAAACATGACTTAGATCATGTTTGGGAAAAACTGTTTATTTCTGTATTCCTTTCATCGAGTTTAAACAGTACAGCAAAATGGTACTTAACAGAATGACTTTGTTTTTGAAAAACTGTTTATTTCTGTATTACATGATTGCAACTTGCTGAAAAGTGTCAACAGTGCTCCTATTATCCTGATTAAGCAGTACAGCAAAAATGGTACTTACAGAGTGCATCAAACATGACTTAGACCTTGTTTGTGAAAAACGGTTTATTTCTGTATTTCATAATTGCAACTTGCTGAAAAGTGTCAACAGTGTTTCTTTCATCGAGTTTAAACAGTACAGCAAAATGGTACTTAACCGAGTGACCTTGTTTTTGAAAAACTGTTTATTTCTGTATTACATGATTGCAACTTGCTGAAAAATGTCAATTGTGTTCCTATCATCCTGAATAAGCAGTACAGCAAAAATGGTTCTTACAGAGTGCATCAAACATGATTTAAGCCTTGTTTGGGAAAAACTATTTATTTCTGTATTTCATGATTGCAACTTGCTGAAAAGTGTCAACAATGTTCCTTTCATCGAGATTAAACAGTACAGCAAAATGGTACTTACAGAGTGACTCAAACATGACTTTGACCTTGTTTCTGAAAAAAAAATATTTCTGTATTTCATGATTGCAACTTGCTGAAAAGTGTCCACAGTGTTCCTATCATCCTGATTAAGCAGTACAGCAAAAATGGTACTTTCAGAGTGCATCAAACATGATTTAGGTCTTGTTTGGGAAAAACTATTTATTTCTGTATTTCATGATTGCAACTTGCTGAAAAGTGTCAACAGTGTTCCTTTCATCGAGATTAAACAGTACAGCAAAATGGTACTTACAGAGTGACTCAAACATGACTTTGACCTTGTTTTTGAAAAACTGTTTATTTCTGTATTTCATGATTGCAACTTGCTGAAACGTGTCCACAGTGTTCCTATCATCCTGATTAAGCAGTACAGCAAAAATGGTACTTACAGAGTGCATCAAACATGACTTAGATCATGTTTGGGAAAAACTGTTTATTTCTGTATTCCTTTCATCGAGTTTAAACAGTACAGCAAAATGGTACTTACCAGAATGACCTTGTTTTTGAAAAACTGTTTATTTCTGTATTACATGATTGCAACTTGCTGAAAAGTGTCAACAGTGCTCCTATTATCCTGATTAAGCAGTACAGCAAAAATGGTACTTACAGAGTGCATCAAACATGACTTAGATCATGTTTGGGAAAAACTGTTTATTTCTGTATTCCTTTCATCGAGTTTAAACAGTACAGCAAAATGGTACTTAACAGAATGACTTTGTTTTTGAAAAACTGTTTATTTCTGTATTACATGATTGCAACTTGCTGAAAAGTGTCAACAGTGCTCCTATTATCCTGATTAAGCAGTACAGCAAAAATGGTACTTACAGAGTGCATCAAACATGACTTAGACCTTGTTTGTGAAAAACGGTTTATTTCTGTATTTCATAATTGCAACTTGCTGAAAAGTGTCAACAGTGTTTCTTTCATCGAGTTTAAACAGTACAGCAAAATGGTACTTAACCGAGTGACCTTGTTTTTGAAAAACTGTTTATTTCTGTATTACATGATTGCAACTTGCTGAAAAATGTCAATTGTGTTCCTATCATCCTGAATAAGCAGTACAGCAAAAATGGTTCTTACAGAGTGCATCAAACATGATTTAAGCCTTGTTTGGGAAAAACTATTTATTTCTGTATTTCATGATTGCAACTTGCTGAAAAGTGTCAACAATGTTCCTTTCATCGAGATTAAACAGTACAGCAAAATGGTACTTACAGAGTGACTCAAACATGACTTTGACCTTGTTTTTGAAAAACTGTTTATTTCTGTATTTCATAATTGCAACTTGCTGAAAAGTGTCCACAGTATTCCTATCATCCTGATTAAGCAGTACAGCAAAAATGGTACTTACAGAGTGCATCAAACATGATTTAGGTCTTGTTTGGGAAAAACTATTTATTTCTGTATTTCATGATTGCAACTTGCTGAAAAGTGTCAACAGTGTTTCTTTCATCGAGTTTAAACAGTACAGCAAAATGGTACTTAACAGATTGACCTTGTTTTTGAAAAACTGTTTATTTCTGTATTACATGATTGCAACTTGCTGAAAAATGTCAACAGTGTTCCTATCATCCTGAATAAGCAGTACAGCAAAAATGGTACTTACAGAGTGACTCAAACATGACTTTGACATTGTTTCTGAAAAAAAAAATATTTCTGTATTTCATGATTGCAACTTGCTGAAAAGTGTCCACAGTGTTCCTATCATCCTGATTAAGCAGTACAGCAAAAATGGTACTTTCAGAGTGCATCAAACATGATTTAGGTCTTGTTTGGGAAAAACTATTTATTTCTGTATTTCATGATTGCAACTTGCTGAAAAGTGTCAACAGTGTTTCTGTGATCCTGATTAAGCAGTACAGCAAAATGGTACTTACAGAGTGACTCAAACTTGACTTTGACCTTGTTTTTGAAAAACTGTTTATTTCAGTATTTCATGATTGCAACTTGCTGAAACGTGTCCACAGTGTTCCTATCATCCTGATTAAGCAGTACAGCAAAAATGGTACTTACAGAGTGCATCAAACATGACTTAGATCATGTTTGGGAAAAACTGTTTATTTCTGTATTCCTTTCATCGAGTTTAAACAGTACAGCAAAATGGTACTTAACAGAATGACCTTGTGTTTGAAAAACTGTTTATTTCTGTATTACATGATTGCAACTTGCTGAAAAGTGTCAACAGTGCTCCTATTGTCCTGATTAAGCAGTACAGCAAAAATTGTACTTACAGAGTGCATCAAACATGACTTAGATCATGTTTGGGAAAAACTGTTTATTTCTGTATTCCTTTCATCGAGTTTAAACAGTACAGCAAAATGGTACTTAACAGAATGACCTTGTGTTTGAAAAACTGTTTATTTCTGTATTACATGATTGCAACTTGCTGAAAAGTGTCAACAGTGCTCCTATTGTCCTGATTAAGCAGTACAGCAAAAATTGTACTTACAGAGTGCATCAAACATGACTTAGATCATGTTTGGGAAAAACTGTTTATTTCTGTATTCCTTTCATCGAGTTTAAACAGTACAGCAAAATGGTACTTAACAGAATGACTTTGTTTTTGAAAAACTGTTTATTTCTGTATTACATGATTGCAACTTGCTGAAAAGTGTCAACAGTGCTCCTATTATCCTGATTAAGCAGTAAACCAAAAATGGTACTTACAGAGTGCATCAAACATGACTTAGACCTTGTTTGTAAAAAACGGTTTATTTCTGTATTTCATAATTGCAACTTGCTGAAAAGTGTCAACAGTGTTTCTTTCATCGAGCTTAAACAGTACAGCAAAATGGTACTTAACCGAGTGACCTTGTTTTTGAAAAACTGTTTATTTCTGTATTACATGATTGCAACTTGCTGAAAAGTGTCCACAGTGTTCCTATCATCCTGATTAAGCAGTACAGCAAAAATGGTACTTTCAGAGTGCATCAAACATGATTTAGGTCTTGTTTGGGAAAAACTAATTATTTCTGTATTTCATGATTGCAACTTGCTGAAAAGTGTCAACAGTGTTCCTTTCATCGAGATTAAACAGTACAGCAAAATGGTACTTACAGAGTGACTCAAACATGACTTTGACCTTGTTTTTGAAAAACTGTTTATTTCTGTATTTCATGATTGCAACTTGCTGAAACGTGTCCACAGTGTTCCTATCATCCTGATTAAGCAGTACAGCAAAAATGGTACTTACAGAGTGCATCAAACATGACTTAGATCATGTTTGGGAAAAACTGTTTATTTCTGTATTCCTTTCATCGAGTTTAAACAGTACAGCAAAATGGTACTTAACAGAATGACCTTGTTTTTGAAAAACTGTTTATTTCTGTATTACATGATTGCAACTTGCTGAAAAGTGTCAACAGTGCTCCTATTATCCTGATTAAGCAGTACAGCAAAAATGGTACTTACAGAGTGCATCAAACATGACTTAGATCATGTTTGGGAAAAACTGTTTATTTCTGTATTCCTTTCATCGAGTTTAAACAGTACAGCAAAATGGTACTTAACAGAATGACTTTGTTTTTGAAAAACTGTTTATTTCTGTATTACATGATTGCAACTTGCTGAAAAGTGTCAACAGTGCTCCTATTATCCTGATTAAGCAGTTCACCAAAAATGGTACTTACAGAGTGCATCAAACATGACTTAGACCTTGTTTGTGAAAAACGGTTTATTTCTGTATTTCATAATTGCAACTTGCTGAAAAGTGTCAACAGTGTTTCTTTCATCGAGTTTAAACAGTACAGCAAAATGGTACTTAACCGAGTGACCTTGTTTTTGAAAAACTGTTTATTTCTGTATTACATGATTGCAACTTGCTGAAAAATGTCAATTGTGTTCCTATCATCCTGAATAAGCAGTACAGCAAAAATGGTTCTTACAGAGTGCATCAAACATGATTTAAGCCTTGTTTGGGAAAAACTATTTATTTCTGTATTTCATGATTGCAACTTGCTGAAAAGTGTCAACAATGTTCCTTTCATCGAGATTAAACAGTACAGCAAAATGGTACTTACAGAGTGACTCAAACATGACTTTGACATTGTTTCTGAAAAAAAAATATTTCTGTATTTCATGATTGCAACTTGCTGAAAAGTGTCCACAGTGTTCCTATCATCCTGATTAAGCAGTACAGCAAAAATGGTACTTTCAGAGTGCATCAAACATGATTTAGGTCTTGTTTGGGAAAAACTAATTATTTCTGTATTTCATGATTGCAACTTGCTGAAAAGTGTCAACAGTGTTCCTTTCATCGAGATTAAACAGTACAGCAAAATGGTACTTACAGAGTGACTCAAACTTGACTTTGACCTTGTTTTTGAAAAACTGTTTATTTCTGTATTTCATGATTGCAACTTGCTGAAACGTGTCCACAGTGTTCCTATCATCCTGATTAAGCAGTACAGCAAAAATGGTACTTACAGAGTGCATCAAACATGACTTAGATCATGTTTGGGAAAAACTGTTTATTTCTGTATTCCTTTCATCGAGTTTAAACAGTACAGCAAAATGGTACTTAACAGAATGACCTTGTTTTTGAAAAACTGTTTATTTCTGTATTACATGATTGCAACTTGCTGAAAAGTGTCAACAGTGCTCCTATTGTCCTGATTAAGCAGTACAGCAAAAATTGTACTTACAGAGTGCATCAAACATGACTTAGATCATGTTTGGGAAAAACTGTTTATTTCTGTATTCCTTTCATCGAGTTTAAACAGTACAGCAAAATGGTACTTAACAGAATGACTTTGTTTTTGAAAAACTGTTTATTTCTGTATTACATGATTGCAACTTGCTGAAAAGTGTCAACAGTGCTCCTATTATCCTGATTAAGCAGTACACCAAAAATTGTACTTACAGAGTGCATCAAACATGACTTAGATCATGTTTGGGAAAAACTGTTTATTTCTGTATTCCTTTCATCGAGTTTAAACAGTACAGCAAAATGGTACTTAACCGAGTGACCTTGTTTTTGAAAAACTGTTTATTTCTGTATTACATGATTGCAACTTGCTGAAAAGTGTCCACAGTGTTCCTATCATCCTGATTAAGCAGTACAGCAAAAATGGTACTTTCAGAGTGCATCAAACATGATTTAGGTCTTGTTTGGGAAAAACTATTTATTTCTGTATTTCATGATTGCAACTTGCTGAAAAGTGTCAACAATGTTCCTTTCATCGAGATTAAACAGTACAGCAAAATGGTACTTACAGAGTGACTCAAACATGACTTTCACCTTGTTTTTGAAAAACTGTTTATTTCTGTATTTCATGATTGCAACTTGCTGCAAAGTGTCAACAATGTTCCTTTCATTGAGATTAAACAGTACAGCAAAATGGTACTTACAGAGTGACTCAAACATGACTTTGACCTTGTTTTTGAAAAACTGTTTATTTCTGTATTTCATGATTGCAACTTGCTGAAAAGTGTCCACAGTGTTCCTATCATCCTGATTAAGCAGTACAGCAAAAATGGTACTTTCAGAGTGCATCAAACGTGATTTAGGTCTTGTTTGGGAAAAACTATTTATTTCTGTATTTCATGATTGCAACTTGCTGAAAAGTGTCAAGAATGTTCCTTTCATCGAGATTAAACAGTACAGCAAAATGGTACTTACAGAGTGACTCAAACTTGACTTTGACCTTGTTTTTGAAAAAACTGTTTATTTCTGTATTTCATGATTGCAACTTGCTGAAACGTGTCCACAGTGTTCCTATCATCCTGATTAAGCAGTACAGCAAAAATGGTACTTACAGAGTGCATCAAACATGACTTAGATCATGTTTGGGAAAAACTGGTTTATTTCTGTATTCCTTTCATCGAGTTTAAACAGTACAGCAAAATGGTACTTAACAGAATGACCTTGTTTTTGAAAAACTGTTTATTTCTGTATTACATGATTGCAACTTGCTGAAAAGTGTCAACAGTACTCCTATTATCCTGATTAAGCAGTACAGCAAAAATGGTACTTACAGAGTGCATCAAACATGACTTAGACCTTGTTTGTGAAAAACGGTTTATTTCTGTATTTCATAATTGCAACTTGCTGAAAAGTGTCAACAGTGTTTATTTCATCGAGTTTAAACAGTACAGCAAAATGGTACTTAACCGAGTGACCTTGTTTTTGAAAAACTGTTTATTTCTGTATTACATGATTGCAACTTGCTGAAAAGTGTCCACAGTGTTCCTATCATCCTGATTAAGCAGTACAGCAAAAATGGTACTTTCAGAGTGCATCAAACATGATTTAGGTCTTGTTTGGGAAAAACTATTTATTTCTGTATTTCATGATTGCAACTTGCTGAAAAGTGTCAACAATGTTCCTTTCATCGAGATTAAACAGTACAGCAAAATGGTACTTACAGAGTGACTCAAACATGACTTTCACCTTGTTTTTGAAAAACTGTTTATTTCTGTATTTCATGATTGCAACTTGCTGCAAAGTGTCAACAATGTTCCTTTCATCGAGATTAAACAATACAGCAAAATGGTACTTACAGAGTGACTCAAACATGACTTTGACCATGTTTTTGAAAAACTGTTTATTTCTGTATTTCATGATTGCAACTTGCTGAAAAGTGTCCACAGTGTTCCTATCATCCTGATTAAGCAGTACAGCAAAAATGGTACTTTCAGAGTGCATCAAACATGATTTAGGTCTTGTTTGGGAAAAACTATTTATTTCTGTATTTCATGATTGCAACTTGCTGAAAAGTGTCAACAATGTTCCTTTCATCGAGATTAAACAGTACAGCAAAATGGTACTTACAGAGTGACTCAAACTTGACTTTGACCTTGTTTTTGAAAAACTGTTTATTTCTGTATTTCATGATTGCAACTTGCTGAAACGTGTCCACAGTGTTCCTATCATCCTGATTAAGCAGTACAGCAAAAATGGTACTTACAGAGTGCATCAAACATGACTTAGATCATGTTTGGGAAAAACTGGTTTATTTCTGTATTCCTTTCATCGAGTTTAAACAGTACAGCAAAATGGTACTTAACAGAATGACCTTGTTTTTGAAAAACTGTTTATTTCTGTATTACATGATTGCAACTTGCTGAAAAGTGTCAACAGTACTCCTATTGTCCTGATTAAGCAGTACAGCAAAAATGGTACTTACAGAGTGCATCAAACATGACTTAGACCTTGTTTGTAAAAAACGGTTTATTTCTGTATTTCATAATTGCAACTTGCTGAAAAGTGTCAACAGTGTTTCTGTCATCGAGTTTAAACAGTACAGCAAAATGGTACTTAACCGAGTGACCTTGTTTTTGAAAAACTGTTTATTTCTGTATTACATGATTGCAACTTGCTGAAAAATGTCAACAGTGTTCCTATCATCCTGAATAAGCAGTACAGCAAAAATGGTTCTTACAGAGTGCATCAAACATGATTTAAGCCTTGTTTGGGAAAAACTATTTATTTCTGTATTTCATGATTGCAACTTGCTGAAAAGTGTCAACAATGTTCCTTTCATCGAGATTAAACAGTACAGCAAAATGGTACTTACAGAGTGACTCAAACATGACTTTGACATTGTTTCTGGAAAAAAAAATATTTCTGTATTTCATGATTGCAACTTGCTGAAAAGTGTCCACAGTGTTCCTATCATCCTGATTAAGCAGTACAGCAAAAATGGTACTTTCAGAGTGCATCAAACATGATTTAGGCCTTGTTTGGGAAAAACTAATTATTTCTGTATTTCATGATTGCAACTTGCTGAAAAGTGTCAACAATGTTCCTTTCATCGAGATTAAACAGTACAGCAAAATGGTACTTACAGAGTGACTCAAACTTGACTTTGACCTTGTTTTTGAAAAACTGTTTATTTCTGTATTTCATGATTGCAACTTGCTGAAACGTGTCCACAGTGTTCCTATCATCCTGATTAAGCAGTACAGCAAAAATGGTACTTACAGAGTGCATCAAACATGACTTAGATCATGTTTGGGAAAAACTGTTTATTTCTGTATTCCTTTCATCGAGTTTAAACAGTACAGCAAAATGGTACTTAACAGAATGACCTTGTTTTTGAAAAACTGTTTATTTCTGTATTACATGATTGCAACTTGCTGAAAAGTGTCAACAGTGCTCCTATTATCCTGATTAAGCAGTACAGCAAATATTGTACTTACAGAGTGCATCAAACATGACTTAGATCATGTTTGGGAAAAACTGTTTATTTCTGTATTCCTTTCATCGAGTTTAAACAGTACAGCAAAATGGTACTTAACAGAATGACTTTGTTTTTGAAAAACTGTTTATTTCTGTATTACATGATTGCAACTTGCTGAAAAGTGTCAACAGTGCTCCTATTATCCTGATTAAGCAGTACAGCAAAAATGGTACTTACAGAGTGCATCAAACATGACTTAGACCTTGTTTGTGAAAAACGGTTTATTTCTGTATTTCATAATTGCAACTTGCTGAAAAGTGTCAACAGTGTTTCTTTCATCGAGTTTAAACAGTACAGCAAAATGGTACTTAACCGAGTGACCTTGTTTTTGAAAAACTGTTTATTTCTGTATTACATGATTGCAACTTGCTGAAAAATGTCAACAGTGTTCCTATCATCCTGAATAAGCAGTACAGCAAAAATGGTTCTTACAGAGTGCATCAAACATGATTTAAGCCTTGTTTGGGAAAAACTATTTATTTCTGTATTTCATGATTGCAACTTGCTGAAAAGTGTCAACAATGTTCCTTTCATCGAGATTAAACAGTACAGCAAAATGGTACTTACAGAGTGACTCAAACATGACTTTGACCTTGTTTTTGAAAAACTGTTTATTTCTGTATTTCATGATTGCAACTTGCTGTAAAGTGTCCACAGTGTTCCTATCATCCTGATTAAGCAGTACAGCATGACCGGAGTCACTGTTTTTGTGTCACGAAAATGAAAAAAAAAAATCTGTAATTTTTTGTGAAAATGGTTCTAAAACAGGTTTTTTAGGCCTGTCCAGAATGTCGCTAGTTCGGCATGATTGGAGTCATCGTTTTTAGGGACAAAAATATAAATCTGCAATTTTTTGTTAAAATGGTTTTAAAATGTTTTTTTTAGGCTTGTCCAGAATGTAGCTAGTTCGGCATGACCGGAGTCATCGTTTTTGGTGACAAAAACAGAAATCTGCAATTTTTTGTGAAAATGGTTTTAAAATGTTTTTTTAGGCCTGTCCAGAATGTCACTAGTTCGGCATGACCGGGGTCACTGTTTTTGTGTCACGAAAATGAAAATAAATACATCTGCAATTTTTTGTGAAAATGGTTTTAAAATGTTTTTTTAGGCCTGTCCAGAATGTCGCTATTTCGGTATGATCGGAGGCATGATTGGTGACAAAAATAGAAATCAGCAATTTTTTGTGAAAATGGTTTTAATATGTTTTTTTAGGCCTGTCCAGAATGTCGCTAGTTCGGCATGACCGGAGTCACTGTTTTTCTGTCACGAAAATGAAAAAAAATAAATCTCTAATTTTTTGTGAAAATGGTTCTAAAACAGGTTTTTTAGGCCTGTCCAGAATGTCGCTAGTTCGGCATGATTGGAGTCATCGTTTTTAGGGACAAAAATAGAAATCTGCAATTTTTTGTTAAAATGGTTTTAAAATGTTTTTTTAGGCTTGTCCAGAATGTAGCTAGATCGGCATGACCGGAGTCATCGTTTTTGGTGACAAAAACAGAAATCTGCAATTTTTTGTGAAAATGGTTTTAAAATGTTTTTTTAGGCCTGTCCAGAATGTCACTAGTTCGGCATGACCGGGGTCACTGTTTTTGTGTCACGAAAATGAAAATAAATAAATCTGCAATTTTTTGTGAAAATGGTTTTAAAATGTTTTTTTAGGCCTGTCCAGAATGTCGCTATTTCGGCATGATCGGAGGCATGATTGGTGACAAAAATAGAAATCATTAATTTTTTGTGAAAATGGTTTTAATATGTTTTTTTAGGCCTGTCCAGAATGTCGCTAGTTCGGCATGATTGGAGTCATCATTTTTAGGGACAAAAATATAAATCTGCAATTTTTTGTTAAAATGGTTTTAAAATGTTTTTTTTAGGCTTGTCCAGAATGTAGCTAGTTCGGCATGACCGGAGTCATCGTTTTTGGTGACAAAAACAGAAATCTGCAATTTTTTGTGAAAATGGTTTTAAAATGTTTTTTTAGGCCTGTCCAGAATGTCGCTAGTTCGGCACGACCGGAGTCACTGTTTTTGTGTCACGAAAATGAAAAAAAAAATCTGTAATTTTTTGTGAAAATGGTTCTAAAACAGGTTTTTTAGGCCTGTCCAGAATGTCGCTAGTTCGGCATGATTGGAGTCATCGTTTTTAGGGACAAAAACAGAAATCTGCAATTTTTTGTTAAAATGGTTTTAACCTCTCTAGTACATGTGGGACGAACTCGTCCCACCTACGTAACAGCCACTGAAATCCAGTGGCGCGATTTTTGAATCGTTAGAAATGCTATAACTTCAATTTCTCAAACATATGACTATTTCACAGCTATTTAAAGACAAGAATCTCGTTAATCTAACCCCACTGTCCGATTTCAAAAAGGCTTTACAACGAAAGCAAAACATTAGATTATGTCAGCAGAGTACCCAGCCAGAAAAAATCAGACACCCATTTTTCAAGCTAGCATATCATGTCACATAAACCCAAACCACAGCTAAATGCAGCACTAACCTTTTATAATCTTCATCAGATGACACACCTAGGACATTGTGTTATACAATACATGCATGTCTGTTCAATCAAGTTCATATTTATATCAAAAACCAGCTTTTTACATTAGCATGTGACGTTCAGAAAAAGCATAACCACCGCAAACTTCCGGTGAATTTACTAACAGTTTGCTAAATTACTCACGATAAACGTTCACAAAAAGCATAACAATTATTTTAAGAATTATAGATACATTACCCCTCTATGCACTCGATATGTCCGATTTTAAAATAGCTTTTCGGATGAAGCACATTTTGCAATAATCTAAGTACATAGCCCGGCATTACAGGGCTAGCTATTTAGATACCCACCCAGGTCAGCATCCACCAAAATCACATTTCCTATAAGAAAGATGTTCTTACCTTGCTTGTTCTTCATCAGAATACACTGCCAGGACTTCTACTTCAATAACAAATGTTGGTTTGGTCCCAAATAATCCATCGTTATGTTCCAACAGCGACGTTTTGTTCGTGAGTTGTAGAATGCTTTTTCGCGGTGTCGCGCATGGCGCATTGGCGTGTCAAAAATGTCTAAATATTCCATTACCGTACTTCGAAGCATGTCAACCGCTGTTTAAAACCAATTTTTATGCCATTTATGTCATAGAGAAGTGTTAATATTCCGACCGGGAGTATGCATTGAGCCTAAACAGCCGAATAAAATTTCTCCTCAGAAGCGACTCATGCACGCGCATCATTGAAAGGTCCTCCGAGCATCCACTTACAAAAGGCGATAATATATTTCAACCTGAGGTTCCCTCGTAAACCTTCAGTTATTTCGCGGGCTCTGAGAGCCTATTGGAGCCCTGGGAATTGTCACGTTACAGCTAAGATCCTTACTTTTCAATAAAAAGAGGTAAGACGCACGACTCCTTGTCAGACAGGGTACTTCCTGCTTGAAGCCTTGTCAGGTTTTTGCCTGCCATAGGAGTTCTGTTATACTCACAGACACCATTCAAACAGTTTTAGAAAATTCAGAGTGTTTTCTATCCAAACCTGAACAATAATATGCATATTCTAGCTTCTGAGTTGGTGTAGGAGGCAGTTAAAAATGGGAACATATTTTTTCCAAAATTCTCAATACTGCCCCCTATACCAAAGAGGTTAAAATGTTTTTTTAGGCTTGTCCAGAATGTAGCTAGATCGGCATGACCGGAGTCATCGTTTTTGGTGACAAAAACAGAAATCTGCAATTTTTTGTGAAAATGGTTTTAAAATGTTTTTTTTAGGCTTGTCCAGAATGTAGCTAGTTCGGCATGACCGGAGTCATCGTTTTTGGTGACAAAAACAGAAATCTGCAATTTTTGGTGAAAATGGTTTTAAAATGTTTTTTTAGGCCTGTCCAGAATGTCGCTAGTTCGGCACGACCGGAGTCACTGTTTTTGTGTCACGAAAATGAAAAAAAAAAATCTGTAATTTTTTGTGAAAATGGTTCTAAAACAGGTTTTTTAGGCCTGTCCAGAATGTCGCTAGTTCGGCATCATTGGAGTCATCGTTTTTAGGGACAAAAATAGAAATCTGCAATTTTTTGTTAAAATGGTTTTAAAATGTTTTTTTAGGCTTGTCCAGAATGTAGCTAGATCGGCATGACCGGAGTCATCGTTTTTGGTGACAAAAACAGAAATCTGCAATTTTTTGTGAAAATGTTTTTAAAATGTTTTTTTAGGCCTGTCCAGAATGTCACTAGTTCGGCATGAACGGGGTCACTGTTTTTGTGTCACGAAAATGAAAATAAATAAATCTGCAATTTTTTGTGAAAATGGTTTTAAAATGTTGTTTTAGGCCTGTCCAGAATGTCGCTATTTCGGCATGATCGGAGGCATGATTGGTGACAAAAATAGAAATCATTAATTTTTTGTGAAAATGGGTTTAATATGTTTTTTTAGGCCTGTCCAGAATGTCGCTAGTTCGGCATGACCGGAGTCACTGTTTTTGTGTCACGAAAATGAAAAAAAATAAATCTCTAATTTTTTGTGAAAATGGTTCTAAAACAGGTTTTTTAGGCCTGTCCAGAATGTCGCTAGTTCGGCATGATTGGAGTCATCGTTTTTAGGGACAAAAATAGAAATCTGCAATTTTTTGTTAAAATGGTTTTAAAATGTTTTTTTAGGCTTGTCCAGAATGTAGCTAGATCGGCATGACCGGAGTCATCGTTTTTGGTGACAAAAACAGAAATCTGCAATTTTTTGTGAAAATGGTTTTAAAATGTTTTTTTAGGCCTGTCCAGAATGTCACTAGTTCGGCATGACCGGGGTCACTGTTTTTGTGTCACGAAAATGAAAATAAATAAATCTGCAATTTTTTGTGAAAATGGTTTTAAAATGTTTTTTTAGGCCTGTCCAGAATGTCGCTATTTCGGCATGATCGGAGGCATGATTGGTGACAAAAATAGAAATCATTAATTTTTTGTGAAAATGGTTTTAATATGTTTTTTTAGGCCTGTCCAGAATGTCGCTAGTTCGGCATGACCGGAGTCACTGTTTTTGTGTCACGAAAATGAAAAAAAAAAATCTCTAATTTTTTGTGAAAATGGTTCTAAAACAGGTTTTTTAGGCCTGTCCAGAATGTCGCTAGTTCGGCATGATTGGAGTCATCATTTTTAGGGACAAAAATATAAATCTGCAATTTTTTGTTAAAATGGTTTTAAAATGTTTTTTTTAGGCTTGTCCAGAAGGTAGCTAGTTCGGCATGACCGGAGTCATCGTTTTTGGTGACAAAAACAGAAATCTGCAATTTTTTGTGAAAATGGTTTTAAAATGTTTTTTTAGGCCTGTCCAGAATGTCGCTAGTTCGGCACGACCGGAGTCACTGTTTTTGTGTCACGAAAATGAAAAAAAAAATCTGTAATTTTTGGTGAAAATGGTTCTAAAACAGGTTTTTTAGGCCTGTCCAGAATGTCGCTTGTTCGGCATGATTGGAGTCATCGTTTTTAGGGACAAAAATAGAAATCTGCAATTTTTTGTTAAAATGGTTTTAAAATGTTTTTTTAGGCTTGTCCAAAATGTAGCTAGATCGGCATGACCGGAGTTATCGTTTTTGGTGACAAAAACAGAAATCTGCAATTTTTTGTGAAAATGGTTTTAAAATGTTCTTTTAGGCCTGTCCAGAATGTCACTAGTTTGTCATGACCGGGGTCACTGTTTTTGTGTCACGAAAATGAAAATAAATAAATCTGCAATTTTTGTGAAAATGGTTTTAAAATGTTTTTTTAGGCCTGTCCAGAATGTCGCTATTTCGGCATGATCGGAGGCATGATTGGTGACAAAAATAGAAATCATTAATTTTTTGTGAAAATGGTTTTAATATGTTTTTTTAGGCCTGTCCAGAATGTCGCTAGTTCGGCATGACCAGAGTCACTGTTTTTGTGTCACGAAAATGAAAAAAAATAAATCTCTAATTTTTTGTGAAAATGGTTCTAAAACAGGTTTTTTAGGCCTGTCCAGAATGTCGCTAGTTCGGCATGATTGGAATCATCGTTTTTAGGGACAAAAATATAAATCTGCAATTTTTTGTTAAAATGGTTTTAAAATGTTTTTTTTAGGCTTGTCCAGAATGTAGCTAGTTCGGCATGACCGGAGTCATCGTTTTTGGTGACAAAAACAGAAATCTGCAATTTTTTGTGAAAATGGTTTTAAAATGTTTTTTTAGGCCTGTCCAGAATGTCACTAGTTCGGCATGACCGGGGTCACTGTTTTTGTGTCACGAAAATGAAAATAAATAAATCTGCAATTTTTTGTGAAAATGGTTTTAAAATGTTTTTTTAGGCCTGTCCAGAATGTCGCTATTTCGGCATGATCGGAGGCATGATTGGTGACAAAAATAGAAATCATTAATTTTTTGTGAAAATGGTTTTAATATGTTTTTTTAGGCCTGTCCAGAATGTCGCTAGTTCGGCATGACCGGAGTCACTGTTTTTGTGTCACGAAAATGAAAAAAAATAAATCTCTAATTTTTTGTGAAAATGGTTCTAAAACAGGTTTTTTAGGCCTGTCCAGAATGTCGCTAGTTCGGCATGATTGGAGTCATCATTTTTAGGGACAAAAATATAAATCTGCAATTTTTTGTTAAAATGGTTTTAAAATGTTTTTTTTAGGCTTGTCCAGAATGTAGCTTGTTCGGCATGACCGGAGTCATCGTTTTTGGTGACAAAAACAGAAATCTGCAATTTTTGTGAAAATGGTTTTAAAATGTTTTTTTTAGGCCTGTCCAGAATGTCGCTAGTTCGGCACGACCGGAGTCACTGTTTTTGTGTCACGAAAATGAAAAAAAAAAATCTGTAATTTTTTGTGAAAATGGTTCTAAAACAGGTTTTTTAGGCCTGTCCAGAATGTCGCTAGTTCGGCATGATTGGAGTCATCGTTTTTAGGGACAAAAATAGAAATCTGCAATTTTTTGTTAAAATGGTTTTAAAATGTTTTTTTAGGCTTGTCCAGAATGTAGCTAGATCGGCATGACCGGAGTCATCGTTTTTGGTGACAAAAACAGAAATCTGCAATTTTTTGTGAAAATGGTTGTAAAATGTTTTTTTTAGGCTTGTCCAGAATGTAGCTAGTTCGGCATGACCGGAGTCATCGTTTTTGGTGACAAAAACAGAAATCTGCAATTTTTGGTGAAAATGGTTTTAAAATGTTTTTTTAGGCCTGTCCAGAATGTCGCTAGTTCGGCAGGACCGGAGTCACTGTTTTTGTGTCACGAAAATGAAAAAAAAAAATCTGTAATTTTTTGTGAAAATGGTTCTAAAACAGTTTTTTTAGGCCTGTCCAGAATGTCGCTAGTTCGGCATGATTGGAGTCATCGTTTTTAGGGACAAAAATAGAAATCTGCAATTTTTTGTTAAAATGGTTTTAAAATGTTTTTTTAGGCTTGTCCAGAATGTAGCTAGATCGGCATGACCGGAGTCATCGTTTTTGGTGACAAAAACAGAAATCTGCAATTTTTTGTGAAAATGGTTTTAAAATGTTTTTTTAGGCCTGTCCAGAATGTCGCTATTTCGGCATGATCGGAGGCATGATTAGTGACAAAAATAGAAATCATTAATTTTTTGTGAAAATGGTTTTAATATGTTTTTTTAGGCCTGTCCAGAATGTCGCTAGTTCGGCATGACCGGAGTCACTGTTTTTGTGTCACGAAAATGAAAAAAAAAAATCTCTAATTTTTTGTGAAAATGGTTCTAAAACAGGTTTTTTAGGCCTGTCCAGAATGTCGCTAGTTCGGCATGATTGGAGTCATCGTTTTTAGGGACAAAAATATAAATCTGCAATTTTTTGTTAAAATGGTTTTAAAATGTTTTTTTTAGGCTTGTCCAGAATGTAGCTAGTTCGTCATGACCGGAGTCATCGTTTTTGGTGACAAAAACAGAAATCTGCAATTTTTTGTGAAAATGGTTTTAAAATGTTTTTTTAGGCCTGTCCAGAATGTCACTAGTTCGGCATGACCGGGGTCACTGTTTTTGTGTCACAAAAATGAAAATAAATAAATCTGCAATTTTTTGTGAAAATGGTTTTAAAATGTTTTTTTAGGCCTGTCCAGAATGACGCTATTTCGGTATGATCGGAGGCATGATTGGTGACAAAAATAGAAATCAGCAATTTTTTGTGAAAATGGTTTTAAAATGTTTTTTTTAGGCCTGTCCAGAATGTCGCTTGTTCGGCATGACCGGAGTCACTGTTTTTGTGTCACGAAAATGAAAAAAAATAAATCTCTAATTTTTTGTGAAAATGGTTCTAAAACAGGTTTTTTAGGCCTGTCCAGAATGTCGCTAGTTCGGCATGATTGGAATCATCGTTTTTAGGGACAAAAATATAAATCTGCAATTTTTTGTTAAAATGGTTTTAAAATGTTTTTTTTAGGCTTGTCCAGAATGTAGCTAGTTCGGCATGACCGGAGTCATCGTTTTTGGTGACAAAAACAGAAATCTGCAATTTTTTGTGAAAATGGTTTTAAAAAGTTTTTTTAGGCCTGTCCAGAATGTCACTAGTTCGGCATGACCGGGGTCACTGTTTTTGTGTCACGAAAATGAAAATAAATAAATCTGCAATTTTTTGTGAAAATGGTTTTAAAATGTTTTTTTAGGCCTGTCCAGAATGTCGCTATTTCGGCATGATCGGAGGCATGATTGGTGACAAAAATAGAAATCATTAATTTTTTGTGAAAATGGTTTTAATATGTTTTTTTAGGCCTGTCCAGAATGTCGCTAGTTCGGCATGACCGGAGTCACTGTTTTTGTGTCACGAAAATGAAAAAAAATAAATCTCTAATTTTTTGTGAAAATGGTTCTAAAACAGGTTTTTTACGCCTGTCCAGAATGTCGATAGTTCGGCAAGATTGGAGTCATCATTTTTAGGGACAAAAATATAAATCTGCAATTTTTTGTTAAAATGGTTTTAAAATGTTTTTTTTAGGCTTGTCCAGAATGTAGCTTGTTCGGCATGACCGGAGTCATCGTTTTTGGTGACAAAAACAGAAATCTGCAATTTTTTGTGAAAATGGTTTTAAAATGTTTTTTTAGGCCTGTCCAGAATGTCGCTAGTTCGGCACGACCGGAGTCACTGTTTTTGTGTCACGAAAATGAAAAAAAAAAATCTGTAATTTTTTGTGAAAATGGTTCTAAAACAGGTTTTTTAGGCCTGTCCAGAATGTCGCTAGTTCGGCATGATTGGAGTCATCGTTTTTAGGGACAAAAATAGAAATCTGCAATTTTTTGTTAAAATGGTTTTAAAATGTTTTTTTAGGCTTGTCCAGAATGTAGCTAGATCGGCATGACCGTAGTCATCGTTTTTGGTGACAAAAACAGAAATCTGCAATTTTTTGTGAAAATGGTTGTAAAATGTTTTTTTTAGGCTTGTCCAGAATGTAGCTAGTTCGGCATGACCGGAGTCATCGTTTTTGGTGACAAAAACAGAAATCTGCAATTTTTGGTGAAAATGGTTTTAAAATGTTTTTTTAGGCCTGTCCAGAATGTCGCTAGTTCGGCACGACCGGAGTCACTGTTTTTGTGTCACGAAAATGAAAAAAAAAAATCTGTAATTTTTTGTGAAAATGGTTCTAAAACAGTTTTTTTAGGCCTGTCCAGAATGTCGCTAGTTCGGCATGATTGGAGTCATCGTTTTTAGGGACAAAAATAGAAATCTGCAATATTTTGTTAAAATGGTTTTAAAATGTTTTTTTAGGCTTGTCCAGAATGTAGCTAGATCGGCATGACCGGAGTCATCGTTTTTGGTGACAAAAACAGAAATCTGCAATTTTTTGTGAAAATGGTTTTAAAATGTTTTTTTAGGCCTGTCCAGAATGTCGCTATTTCGGCATGATCGGAGGCATGATTGGTGACAAAAATAGAAATCATTAATTTTTTGTGAAAATGGTTTTAATATGTTTTTTTAGGCCTGTCCAGAATGTCGCTAGTTCGGCATGACCGGAGTCACTGTTTTTGTGTCACGAAAATGAAAAAAAAAAATCTCTAATTTTTTGTGAAAATGGTTCTAAAACAGGTTTTTTAGGCCTGTCCAGAATGTCGCTAGTTCGGCATGATTGGAGTCATCGTTTTTAGGGACAAAAATATAAATCTGCAATTTTTTGTGAAAATGGTTTTAAAATGTTTTTTTAGGCCTGTCCAGAATGTCGCTATTTCGGCATGATCGGAGGCATGATTGGTGACAAAAATAGAAATCATTAATTTTTGGTGAAAATGGTTTTAATATGTTTTTTTAGTCCTGTCCAGAATGTAGCTAGTTCGTCATGACCGGAGTCATCGTTTTTGGTGACAAAAACAGAAATCTGCAATTATTTGGGAAAATGGTTTTAAAATGTTTTTTTAGGCCTGTCCAGAATGTCACTAGTTCGGCATGACCGGGGTCACTGTTTTTGTGTCACAAAAATGAAAATAAATAAATCTGCAATTTTTTGTGAAAATGGTTTTAAAATGTTTTTTTAGGCCTGTCCAGAATGACGCTATTTCGGTATGATCGGAGGCATGATTGGTGACAAAAATAGAAATCAGCAATTTTTTGTGAAAATGGTTTTAAAATGTTTTTTTTAGGCCTGTCCAGAATGTCGCTTGTTCGGCATGACCGGAGTCACTGTTTTTGTGTCACGAAAATGAAAAAAAAAAAATCTCTAATTTTTTGTGAAAATGGTTCTAAAACAGGTTTTTTAGGCCTGTCCAGAATGTCGCTAGTTCGGCATGATTGGAGTCATCGTTTTTAGGGACAAAAATATAAATCTGCAATTTTTTGTTAAAATGGTTTTAAAATGTTTTTTTTAGGCTTGTCCAGAATGTAGCTAGTTCGGCATGACCGGAGTCATCGTTTTTGGTGACAAAAACAGAAATCTGCAATTTTTTGTGAAAATGGTTTTAAAATGTTTTTTTAGGCCTGTCCAGAATGTCACTAGTTCGGCATGACCGGGGTCACTGTTTTTGTGTCACGAAAATGAAAATAAATAAATCTGCAATTTTTTGTGAAAATGGTTTTAAAATGTTTTTTTAGGCCTGTCCAGAATGTCGCTATTTCGGCATGATCGGAGGCATGATTGGTGACAAAAATAGAAATCATTAATTTTTTGTGAAAATGGTTTTAATGTTTTTTTAGGCCTGTCCAGAATGTCGCTAGTTCGGCATGACCGGAGTCACTGTTTTTGTGTCACGAAAATGAAAAAAAATAAATCTCTAATTTTTTGTGAAAATGGTTCTAAAACAGGTTTTTTAGGCCTGTCCAGAATGTCGCTAGTTCGGCAAGATTGGAGTCATCATTTTTAGGGACAAAAATATAAATCTGCAATTTTTTGTTAAAATGGTTTTAAAATGTTTTTTTTAGGCTTGTCCAGAATGTAGCTTGTTCGGCATGACCGGAGTCATCGTTTTTGGTGACAAAAACAGAAATCTGCAATTTTTTGTGAAAATGGTTTTAAAATGTTTTTTTTAGGCCTGTCCAGAATGTCGCTAGTTCGGCACGACCGGAGTCACTGGTTTTGTGTCACGAAAATGAAAAAAAAAAAATCTGTAATTTTTTGTGAAAATGGTTCTAAAACAGGTTTTTTAGGCCTGTCCAGAATGTCGCTAGTTCGGCATGATTGGAGTCATCGTTTTTAGGGACAAAAATAGAAATCTGCAATTTTTTGTTAAAATGGTTTTAAAATGTTTTTTTAGGCTTGTCCAGAATGTAGCTAGATCGGCATGACCGGAGTCATCGTTTTTGGTGACAAAAACAGAAATCTGCAATTTTTTGTGAAAATGGTTGTAAAATGTTTTTTTTAGGCTTGTCCAGAATGTAGCTAGTTCGGCATGACCGGAGTCATCGTTTTTGGTGACAAAAACAGAAATCTGCAATTTTTGGTGAAAATGTTTTTAAAATGTTTTTTTAGGCCTGTCCAGAATGTCGCTAGTTCGGCACGACCGGAGTCACTGTTTTTGTGTCACGAAAATGAAAAAAAAAAATCTGTAATTTTTTGTGAAAATGGTTCTAAAACAGTTTTTTTAGGCCTGTCCAGAATGTCGCTAGTTCGGCATGATTGGAGTCATCGTTTTTAGGGACAAAAATAGAAATCTGCAATTTTTGTTAAAATGGTTTTAAAATGTTTTTTTAGGCTTGTCCAGAATGTAGCTAGATCGGCATGACCGGAGTCATCGTTTTTGGTGACAAAAACAGAAATCTGCAATTTTTTGTGAAAATGGTTTTAATATGTTTTTTAGGCCTGTCCAGAATGTCGCTATTTCGGCATGATCGGAGGCATGATTGGTGACAAAAATAGAAATCATTAATTTTTTGTGAAAATGGTTTTAATATGTTTTTTTAGGCCTGTCCAGAATGTTGATAGTTAGATATGACCGGGGTCACTGTTTTTGTGTCAAAAAATGAAAAAAAAAATCAGAGCTTTTTTTTGTGAAAATGGTTTCTAAAATTTTTTTTTACGGCCTGTCCAGAATGTCGCTAGTTCGGCATGATCGGAGTCATCGTTTTTAGGGACAAAATAGAAATCTGCAATTTTTTGTGAAAATGGTTTTAACATTTTTTTTTTAGGCCTGTCCAGAATGTCGCTAGTTCGGCATGACCGGACTCTTTTTGTGTCACGGAAATGAAAAAAATATATGTGCAATTTTTTGTGAAAATGGTTTTAAAATGTTTTTTTTAGGCCTGTCCAGAATGTCGCTAGTTCGTTATGACCGGGGTCACTGTTTTTGTGTCACTAAAATGAAAAAAATATCTGCAATTTTTTGTGAAAATGGTTTTAAAATGGTTTTTTAGGCCTGTCCAGAATGTCGCTAGTTCGGCATGACCGGGGTCACTGTTTTTGTGTCAAAAAATGAAAAAAAAAAATCGGAGCTTTTTATGTGAAAATGGTTCTAAAATGTTTTTTTTAGGCCTGTCCAAAATGTCGCTAGTTCGGCATGATGGGAGTCATCGTTTTTGGTGACAAAAATAGAAATCTGCAATTTTTTGTGAAAATGGTTTTAAAATGTTTTTTTTAGGCCTGTCCAGAATGTCGATAGTTCGGCATGACCGGGGTCACTGTTTTTGTGTCACTAAAATGAATAGAAATAGCTGCAATTTTTGTGAAAATTGTTTTAAAATGTTTTTTTAGGCCTGTCCAGAATGTCGCTAGTTCGGCATGACCGGGGTCACTGTTTTTGTGTCAAAAAATGAAAAAAAAAAATCGGAGCTTTTTTTGTGAAAATGGTTCTAAAATGTTTTTTTTAGGCCTGTACAGATCGTCGCTTTTTCGGCATGATCGGAGACATCGTTTTTAGGGACAAAATAGAAATCTGCAATTTTTTGTGAAAATGGTTTTACATTTTTTTTTTTAGGCCTGTCCAGAATGTCGATAGTTCGGCATGACCGGGGTCACTGTTTTTGTGTCAAAAAATGAAGAAAAAAAAATCTGAGCTTTTTTGTGAAAATGGTTCTAAAATGTTTTTTTTAGGCCTGTCCAAAATGTCGCTAGTTCGGCATGATCGGAGTCATCGTTTTTGGTGACAAAAATAGAAATCTGCAATTTTTGGTGAAAATGGTTTTAAAATGTTTTTTTAGGCCTGTCCAGAATGTCGCTAGTTCGGCATGACCGGTCACTGTTTTTGTGTCACGAAAATGAAAAAAAAAAAATCTGCAATTTTTTGTGAAAATGTTTTAAAACATTTCTTTAGGTCTGTCCAGAACGTCGCTTTTTCGTCATGATCGGAGTCATCGTTTTTAGGGACAAAATAGAAATCTGCAATTTTTTGTGAAAATGGTTTTACTTTTTTTTATAGGCCTGTCCAGAATGTCGCTAGTTCGGCATGACCGGGGTCACTGTTTTTGTGTCAAAAAATGAAAAAAAAAATCTGAGCTTTTTTTGTGAAAATGGTTCTAAAATGATTTTTTTAGGCCTGTCCAAAATGTCGCTAGTTCAGCATGATCGTTTTTGGTGACAAAAATAATTTTTTGTGAAAATGGTTTTAAAATGTTTTTTTTAGGCCTGTCCAGAATGTATCTAGTTCAGCATGACCGGGGTTACTGTTTTTGTGTCACGAAAATGAAAAAAATATATCTGCAATTTTTTGTGAACATGGTTATAAAATGTTTTTTAGGCCTGTCCAGAATGTCGATAGTTCGGCATGACCGGGGTCACTGTTTTTGTGTCAAAAAATGAATAAAAAAATCTGATCTTTTTTGTGAAAATTGTTATAAAATGTTTTTTTAGGCCTGTCCAGAATGTTGATAGTTCGATATGACCGGGGTCACTGTTTTTGTGTCAAAAAATGAAAAAAAAAAATCAGAGCTTTTTTTGTGAAAATGGTTCTAAAATGTTTTTTTTAGGCCTGTCCAAAATGTCGCTAGTTCGGCATGATCGGAGTCATCGTTTTTGGTGACAAAAATAGAAATCTGCAATTTTTTGGTGAAAATGGTTTTAAAATGTTTTTTTTAGGCCTGTCCAGAATGTCGCTAGTTCGGCATGACCGTGGTCACTGTTTTTGTGTCACGAAAATGAAAAAAAAAAAATCTGCAATTTTTTGTGAAAATGGTTTTAAAACATTTTTTTAGGCCTGTCCAGAATGTCGATAGTTCGGCATGACCGGGGTCACTGTTTTTGTGTCAAAAAATGAAGAAAAAAAACTGAGCTTTTTTTGTGAAAATGGTTCTAAAATGTTTTTTTAGGCCTGTCCAGAATGTCGCTAGTTCGGCATGACCGGGGTCACTGTTTTTGTGTCACTAAAATGAAAAAAAAAATTCTAAAATTTTTTGTGAAAATGGTTTTAAATTGTTTTTTTAGGCCTGTCCAGAATGTCGATAGTTCGGCATGATCGGAGTCATTGTTTTTGGTGACAAAAATAGAAATCTGCAATTTTTTGTGAAAATGGTTTTAAAATGTTTTTTTTAGGCCTGTCCAGAATGTCGCTAGTTCGGCATGACCGGGGTCACTGTTTTTGTGTCACTAAAATGAAAAAAAATAGCTGCAATTTTTTGTGAAAATGGTTTTAAAATGTTTTTTTAGGCCTGTCCAGAATGTCGCTAGTTCGGCATGACCGGGGTCACTGTTTTTGTGTCACTAAAATGAAAAAAAAAAATCTAAAATTTTTTGTGAAAATGGTTTTAAAATGTTTTTTTTAGGCCTGTCCAGAATGTCGATAGTTCGGCATGATCGGAGTCATTGTTTTTGGTGACAAAAATAGAAATCTGCAATTTTTTGTGAAAATGGTTTTAAAATGTTTTTTTTAGGCCTGTCCAGAATGTCGCTAGTTTTGCATGACCGGGGTCACTGTTTTTGTGTCACGAAAATGAAAAAAAAATATCTGCAATTTTTTGTGAAAATGGTTTAAAAATGTTTTTTTAGGCCTGTCCAGAATGTCGATAGTTCGGCATGATCGGGGTCACTGTTTTTGTGTCAAAAAATGAAAAAAAAAAATCTGAGCTTTTTTTGTGAAAAAATTTATAAAATGTTTTTTAGGCCTGTCCAGAATTTTGATAGTTCGATATGACCGGGGTCACTGTTTTTGTGTCAAAAAATGAAGAAAAAAAAAGTGAGCTTTTTTTGTGAAAATTGTTCTAAAATGTCTTTTTTAGGCCTGTCCAGAATGTTGATAGTTAGATATGACCGGGGTCACTGTTTTTGTGTCAAAAAATGAAAAAAAAATCAGAGCTTTTTTTGTGAAAATGGTTTTTTTTTAAAAATTTCCGGCCTGTCCAGAATGTCGCTAGTTCGGCATGATCGGAGCCATCGTTTTTAGTGACAAAATAGAAATCTGCAATTTTTTGTGAAAATGGTTTTACATTTTTTTTTTTAGGCCTGTCCAGAATGTCGCTAGTTCGGCATGACCGGGGTAACTCTTTTTGTGTCACGGAAATGAAAAAAATAAAATCTGCAATTTTTTGTGAAAATGGTTTTAAAACATTTTTTTAGGCCTGTCCAGAATGTCGATAGTTCGATATGACCGGGGTCACTGTTTTTGTGTCAAAAAATGAAGAAAAAAAACTGAGCTTTTTTTGTGAAAATGGTTCTAAAATGTTTTTTTAGGCCTGTCCAGAATGTCGCTAGTTCGGCATGACCGGGGTCACTGTTTTTGTGTCACGAAAATGAAAAAAAAAATTCTAAAATTTTTTGTGAAAATGGTTTTAAATTGTTTTTTTTAGGCCTGTCCAGAATGTCGATAGTTCGGCATGATCGGAGTCATTGTTTTTGGTGACAAAAATAGAAATCTGCAATTTTTTGTGAAAATGGTTTTAAAATGTTTTTTTTAGGCCTGTCCAGAATGTCGCTAGTTCGGCATGACCGGGGTCACTGTTTTTGTGTCACGAAAATGAAAAAAAATATCTGCAATTTTTTGTGAAAATGGTTTTAAAATGTTTTTTTAGGCCTGTCCAGAATGTCGCTAGTTCGGCATGACCGGGGTCACTGTTTTTGTGTCACTAAAATGAAAAAAAAAATCTAAAATTTTTTGTGAAAATGGTTTTAAAATGTTTTTTTTAGGCCTGTCCAGAATGTCGATAGTTCGGCATGATCGGAGTCATTGTTTTTGGTGACAAAAATAGAAATCTGCAATTTTTTGTGAAAATGGTTTTAAAATGTTTTTTTTAGGCCTGTCCAGAATGTCGCTAGTTTTGCATGACCGGGGTCACTGTTTTTGTGTCACGAAAATGAAAAAAAAATATCTGCAATTTTTTGTGAAAATGGTTTAAAAATGTTTTTTTAGGCCTGTCCAGAATGTCGATAGTTCGGCATGACCGGGGTCACTGTTTTTGTGTCAAAAAATGAAAAAAAAAAATCTGAGCTTTTTTTGTGAAAATTGTTATAAAATGTTTTTTTAGGCCTGTCCAGAATGTTGATAGTTCGATATGACCGGGGTCACTGTTTTTGTGTCAAAAAATGAAGAAAAAAAAAGTGAGCTTTTTTTGTGAAAATTGTTCTAAAATGTTTTTTTTAGGCCTGTCCAGAATGTTGATAGTTAGATATGACCGGGGTCACTGTTTTTGTGTCAAAAAATGAAAAAAAAATCAGAGCTTTTTTTGTGAAAATGGTTTTTTTTTAAAAATTTCCGGCCTGTCCAGAATGTCGCTAGTTCGGCATGATCGGAGTCATCGTTTTTAGTGACAAAATAGAAATCTGCAATTTTTTGTGAAAATGGTTTTACATTTTTTTTTTTAGGCCTGTCCAGAATGTCGCTAGTTCGGCATGACCGGGGTCACTCTTTTTGTGTCACGGAAATGAAAAAAAAGTATGTGCAATTTTTTGTGAAAATGGTTTTAAAATGTTTTTTTTTAGGCCTGTCCAGAATGTCGCTAGTTCGATATGACCGGGGTCACTGTTTTTGTGTCAAAAAATGAAGAAAAAAAAAGTGAGCTTTTTTTGTGAAAATGGTTCTAAAATGTTTTTTTTAGGCCTGTCCAAAATGTCGCTAGTTCGGCATGATCGGAGTCATCGTTTTTGGTGACAAAAATAGAAATCTGCAATTTTTTGGTGAAAATGGTTTTAAAATGTTTTTTTAGGCCTGTCCAGAATGTCGCTAGTTCGGTATGTCCGGGGTCACTGTTTTTGTGTCACGAAAATGAAAAAAAAAAAATCTGCAATTTTTTGTGAAAATGTTTTAAAACATTTCTTTAGGTCTGTCCAGAACGTCGCTTTTTCGTCATGATCGGAGTCATCGTTTTTAGGGACAAAATAGAAATCTGCAATTTTTTGTGAAAATGGTTTTACTTTTTTTATAGGCCTGTCCAGAATGTCGCTAGTTCGGCATGACCGGGGTCACTGTTTTTGTGTCAAAAAATGAAAAAAAAAATCTGAGCTTTTTTTGTGAAAATGGTTCTAAAATGATTTTTTTAGGCCTGTCCAAAATGTCGCTAGTTCAGCATGATCGTTTTTGGTGACAAAAATAATTTTTTGTGAAAATGGTTTTAAAATGTTTTTTTTAGGCCTGTCCAGAATGTTGCTAGTTCAGCATGACCGGGGTTACTGTTTTTGTGTCAAGAAAATGAAAAAAATATATCTGCAATTTTTTGTGAACATGGTTATAAAATGTTTTTTAGGCCTGTCCAGAATGTCGATAGTTCGGCATGACCGGGGTCACTGTTTTTGTGTCAAAAAATGAATAAATAAATCTGATCTTTTTTGTGAAAATTGTTATAAAATGTTTTTTTAGGCCTGTCCAGAATGTTGATAGTTCGATATGACCGGGGTCACTGTTTTTGTGTCAAAAAATGAAAAAAAAAATCAGAGCTTTTTTTGTGAAAATGGTTCTAAAATGTTTTTATTAGGCCTGTCCAAAATGGCGCTAGTTCGGCATGATCGGAGTCATCGTTTTTGGTGACAAAAATAGAAATCTGCAATTTTTTGGTGAAAATGGTTTTAAAATGTTTTTTTTAGGCCTGTCCAGAGTGTCGCTAGTTCGGCATGACCGTGGTCACTGTTTTTGTGTCACGAAAATGAAAAAAAGAAAATCTGCAATTTTTTGTGAAAATGGTTTTAAAACATTTTTTTAGGCCTGTCCAGAACGTCGCTTTTTCGGCATGATCGGAGTCATCGTTTTTGGTGACAAAAATAGAAATCTGCAATTTTTTGTGAAAATGGTTTTAAAATGTTTTTTTTAGGCCTGTCCAGAATGTCGATAGTTCGGCATGACCGGGGTCACTGTTTTTGTGTCAAAAAATGAACAAAAAAAATCTGAGCTTTTTTTGTGAAAATTGTTATAAAATGTTTTTTTAGGCCTGTCCAGAATGTTGATAGTTCGATATGTCCGGGGTCACTGTTTTTGTGTCAAAAAATGAAGAAAAAAAAGTGAGCTTTTTTTGTGAAAATTGTTCTAAAATGTTTTTTTTAGGCCTGTCCAGAATGTTGATAGTTAGATATGACCGGGGTCACTGTTTTTGTGTCAAAAAATGAAAAAAAAATCAGAGCTTTTTTGTGAAAATGGATCTAAAAAAATTTTTTACTGCCTGTCCAGAATTTCGCTAGTTCGGCATGATCGGAGTCATCGTTTTTGGTGACAAAAATAGAAATCTGCAATTTTTTGTGAAAATGGTTTTAAAATGTTTTTTTAGGCCTGTCCAGAATGTCGCTAGTTTGGCTTGACCGGGGTCACTGTTTTTGTGTCACGAAAATGAGAAAAAAAAATCTGCAATTTTTGGTGAAAATGGTTTTAAAATTATTTTTTTTAGGCCTGTCCAGAATGTCGCTAGTTCGGCATGACTGGGGTAACTGTTTTTGTGTCACGAAAATGAAAAAAAAATATCTGCAATTTTTTGTGAAAATGGTTCTAAAATGTTTTTTTTAGGCCTGTCCAAAATGTCGCTAGTTCGGCATGATCGGAGTCATCGTTTTTGGTGACAAAAATAGAAATCTGCAATTATTTGTGAAAATGGTTTTAAAATGTTTTTTTAGGCCTGTCCAGAATGTCGCTAGTTCGGTATGTCCGGGGTCACTGTTTTTGTGTCACGAAAATGAAAAAAAAAAATCTGCAATTTTTTGTGAAAATGGTATAAAAAATTTTTTTTTAGGTCTGTCCAGAATGTCGCTTTTTCGGCATGATGGGAGTCATCGTTTTTAGGGACAAAATAGAAATCTGCAATTTTTTGTTAAAATGGTTTGAAAATTATTTTTTCAGGCCTGTCCAGAATGTCGCTAGTTCGGCATGACCGTCACTGTTGTTGTGTCACGAAAATGAAAAAAAAATATCTGCAATTTTTTGTGAAAATGTTTTAAAACATTTCTTTAGGCCTGTCCAGAACGTCGCTTTTTCGTCATGATCGGAGTCATCGTTTTTAGGGACAAAATAGAAATCTGCAATTTTTTGTGAAAATGGTTTTACTTTTTTTTATAGGCCTGTCCAGAATGTCGCTAGTTCGGCATGACCGGGGTCACTGTTTTTGTGTCAAAAAATGAAAAAAAAAATCTGAGCTTTTTTTGTGAAAATGGTTCTAAAATGTTTTTTTTTAGGCCTGTCCAAAATGTCGCTAGTTCAGCATGATCGTTTTTGGTGACAAAAATAATTTTTTGTGAAAATGGTTTTAAAATGTTTTTTTTAGGCCTGTCCAGAATGTTGCTAGTTCAGCATGACCGGGGTTACTGTTTTTGTGTCAAGAAAATGAAAAAAATATATCTGCAATTTTTTGTGAACATGGTTATAAAATGTTTTTTAGGCCTGTCCAGAATGTCGATAGTTCGGCATGACCGGGGTCACTGTTTTTGTGTCAAAAAATGAATAAAAAAATCTGATCTTTTTTGTGAAAATTGTTATAAAATGTTTTTTAGGCCTGTCCAGAATGTTGATAGTTCGATATGACCGGGGTCACTGTTTTTGTGTCAAAAAATGAAAAAAAAAATCAGAGCTTTTTTTGTGAAAATGGTTCTAAAATGTTTTTATTAGGCCTGTCCAAAATGTCGCTAGTTCGGCATGATCGGAGTCATCGTTTTTGGTGACAAAAATAGAAATCTGCAATTTTTTGGTGAAAATGGTTTTAAAATGTTTTTTTTAGGCCTGTCCAGAATGTCGCTAGTTCGGCATGACCGTGGTCACTGTTTTTGTGTCACGAAAATGAAAAAAAGAAAATCTGCAATTTTTTGTGAAAATGCTTTTAAAACATTTTTTTAGGCCTGTCCAGAACGTCGCTTTTTCGGCATGATCGGAGTCATCGTTTTTGGTGACAAAAATAGAAATCTGCAATTTTTTGGTGAAAATGGTTTTAAAATGTTTTTTTTAGGCCTGTCCAGAATGTCGCTAGTTCGGCATGACCGTGGTCACTGTTTATGTGTCACGAAAATGAAAAAAAGAAAATCTGCAATTTTTTGTGAAAATGGTTTTAAAACATTTTTTTAGGCCTGTCCAGAACGTCGCTTTTTCGGCATGATCGGAGTCATCGTTTTTGGTGACAAAAATAGAAATCTGCAATTTTTTGTGAAAATGGTTTTAAATGTTTTTTTTAGGCCTGTCCAGAATGTCGCTAGTTTGGCTTGACCGGGGTCACTGTTTTTGTGTCACGAAAATGAGAAAAAAAAATCTGCAATTTTTGGTGAAAATGGTTTTAAAATTATTTTTTTTAGGCCTGTCCAGAATGTCGCTAGTTCGGCATGACTTTTTGTGTCACGAAAATGAAAAAAAAAAAAATCTGCAATTTTTTGTGAAAATGTTTTAAAACATTTCTTTAGGTCTGTCCAGAACGTCGCTTTTTCGTCATGATCGGAGTCATCGTTTTTAGGGACAAAATAGAAATCTGCAATTTTTTGTGAAAATGGTTTTACTTTTTTTTATAGGCCTGTCCAGAATGTCGCTAGTTCGGCATGACCGGGGTCACTGTTTTTGTGTCAAAAAATGAAAAAAAAAATCTGAGCTTTTTTTGTGAAAATGGTTCTAAAATGATTTTTTTAGGCCTGTCCAAAATGTCGCTAGTTCAGCATGATCGTTTTTGGTGACAAAAATAATTTTTTGTGAAAATGGTTTTAAAATGTTTTTTTTAGGCCTGTCCAGAATGTATCTAGTTCAGCATGACCGGGGTTACTGTTTTTGTGTCACGAAAATGAAAAAAATATATCTGCAATTTTTTGTGAACATGGTTATAAAATGTTTTTTAGGCCTGTCCAGAATGTCGATAGTTCGGCATGACCGGGGTCACTGTTTTTGTGTCAAAAAATGAATAAAAAAATCTGATCTTTTTTGTGAAAATTGTTATAAAATGTTTTTTTAGGCCTGTCCAGAATGTTGATAGTTCGATATGACCGGGGTCACTGTTTTTGTGTCAAAAAATGAAAAAAAAAATTCAGAGCTTTTTTTGTGAAAATGGTTCTAAAATGTTTTTATTAGGCCTGTCCAAAATGTCGCTAGTTCGGCATGATCGGAGTCATCGTTTTTGGTGACAAAAATAGAAATCTGCAATTTTTTGGTGAAAATGGTTTTAAAATGTTTTTTTTAGGCCTGTCCAGAATGTCGCTAGTTCGGCATGACCGTGGTCACTGTTTTTGTGTCACGAAAATGAAAAAAATAAAATCTGCAATTTTTTGTGAAAATGGTTTTAAAACATTTTTTTAGGCCTGTCCAGAATGTCGATAGTTCGATATGACCGGGGTCACTGTTTTTGTGTCAAAAAATGAAGAAAAAAAAAAGTGAGCTTTTTTTGTGAAAATGGTTCTAAAATGTTTTTTTAGGCCTGTCCAGAATGTCGCTAGTTCGGCATGACCGGGGTCACTGTTTTTGTGTCACTAAAATGAAAAAAAAAATTCTAAAATTTTTTGTGAAAATGGTTTTAAATTGTTTTTTTTAGGCCTGTCCAGAATGTCGATAGTTCGGCATGATCGGAGTCATTGTTTTTGGTGACAAAAATAGAAATCTGCAATTTTTTGTGAAAATGGTTTTAAAATGTTTTTTTTAGGCCTGTCCAGAATGTCGCTAGTTTTGCATGACCGGGGTCACTGTTTTTGTGTCACGAAAATGTAAAAAAAATATCTGCAATTTTTTGTGAAAATGGTTTAAAAATGTTTTTTTAGGCCTGTCCAGAATGTCGATAGTTCGGCATGATCGGGGTCACTGTTTTTGTGTCAAAAAATGAACAAAAAAAATCTGAGCTTTTTTTGTGAAAAAATTTATAAAATGTTTTTTTAGGCCTGTCCAGAATTTTGATAGTTCGATATGACCGGGGTCACTGTTTTTGTGTCAAAAAATGAAGAAAAAAAAAGTGAGCTTTTTTTGTGAAAATTGTTCTAAAATGTCTTTTTTAGGCCTGTCCAGAATGTTGATAGTTAGATATGACCGGGGTCACTGTTTTTGTGTCAAAAAATGAAAAAAAAATCAGAGCTTTTTTTGTGAAAATGGTTTTTTTTTTTTAAATTTCCGGCCTGTCCAGAATGTCGCTAGTTCGGCATGATCGGAGCCATCGTTTTTAGTGACAAAATAGAAATCTGCAATTTTTTGTGAAAATGGTTTTACATTTTTTTTTTTAGGCCTGTCCAGAATGTCGCTAGTTCGGCATGACCGGGGTAACTCTTTTTGTGTCACGGAAATGAAAAAAATAAAATCTGCAATTTTTTGTGAAAATGGTTTTAAAACATTTTTTTAGGCCTGTCCAGAATGTCGATAGTTCGATATGACCGGGGTCACTGTTTTTGTGTCAAAAAATGAAGAAAAAAAAAGTGAGCTTTTTTTGTGAAAATGGTTCTAAAATGTTTTTTTAGGCCTGTCCAGAATGTCGCTAGTTCGGCATGACCGGGGTCACTGTTTTTGTGTCACTAAAATGAAAAAAAAAATTCTAAAATTTTTTGTGAAAATGGTTTTAAATTGTTTTTTTTAGGCCTGTCCAGAATGTCGATAGTTCGGCATGATCGGAGTCATTGTTTTTGGTGACAAAAATAGAAATCTGCAATTTTTTGTGAAAATGGTTTTAAAATGTTTTTTTTAGGCCTGTCCAGAATGTCGCTAGTTCGGCATGACCGGGGTCACTGTTTTTGTGTCACAAAAATGAAAAAAAATAGCTGCAATTTTTTGTGAAAATGGTTTTAAAATGTTTTTTTAGGCCTGTCCAGAATGTCGCTAGTTCGGCATGACCGGGGTCACTGTTTTTGTGTCACGAAAATGAAAAAAAAAATCTAAAATTTTTTGTGAAAATGGTTTTAAAATGTTTTTTTTAGGCCTGTCCAGAATGTCGCTAGTTCGGCATGATCGGAGTCATTGTTTTTGGTGACAAAAATAGAAATCTGCAATTTTTTGTGAAAATGGTTTTAAAATGTTTTTTTTAGGCCTGTCCAGAATGTCGCTAGTTTTGCATGACCGGGGTCACTGTTTTTGTGTCACGAAAATGAAAAAAAAATATCTGCAATTTTTTGTGAAAATGGTTTAAAAATGTTTTTTTAGGCCTGTCCAGAATGTCGATAGTTCGGCATGATCGGGGTCACTGTTTTTGTGTCAAAAAATGAAAAAAAAAAATCTGAGCTTTTTTTGTGAAAATTGTTATAAAATGTTTTTTTAGGCCTGTCCAGAATTTTGATAGTTCGATATGACCGGGGTCACTGTTTTTGTGTCAAAAAATGAAGAAAAAAAAAGTGAGCTTTTTTTGTGAAAATTGTTCTAAAATGTTTTTTTTAGGCCTGTCCAGAATGTTGATAGTTAGATATGACCGGGGTCACTGTTTTTGTGTCAAAAAATGAAAAAAAAATCAGAGCTTTTTTTGTGAAAATGGTTTTTTTTTAAAAATTTCCGGCCTGTCCAGAATGTCGCTAGTTCGGCATGATCGGAGTCATCGTTTTTAGTGACAAAATAGAAATCTGCAATTTTTTGTGAAAATGGTTTTACATTTTTTTTTTTAGGCCTGTCCAGAATGTCGCTAGTTCGGCATGACCGGGGTCACTCTTTTTGTGTCACGAAAATGAAAAAAAAAAATCTGCAATTTTTTGTGAAAATGGTTTTAAAATGTTTTTTTTTAGGCCTGTCCAGAATGTCGCTAGTTCGGCATGATCGGAGTCATCGTTTTTGGTGACAAAAATAGAAATCTGCAATTTTTTGTGAAAATGGTTTTAAAATGTTTTTTTTAGGCCTGTCCAGAATGTCGGTAGTTCGGCATGACCGGGGTCACTGTTTTTGTGTCACTAAAATGAATAGAAATAGCTGCAATTTTTTGTGAAAATTGTTTTAAAATGTTTTTTTAGGCCTGTCCAGAATGTCGCTAGTTCGGCATGACCGGGGTCACTGTTTTTGTGTCAAAAAATGAAAAAAAAAATCGGAGCTTTTTTTGTGAAAATGGTTCTAAAATGTTTTTTTAGGCCTGTACAGATCGTCGCTTTTTCGGCATGATCGGAGACATCGTTTTTAGGGACAAAATAGAAATCTGCAATTTTTTGTGAAAATGGTTTTACATTTTTTTTTTTAGGCCTGTCCAGAATGTCGATAGTTCGATATGACCGGGGTCACTGTTTTTGTGTCAAAAAATGAAGAAAAAAAAAGTGAGCTTTTTTTGTGAAAATGGTTCTAAAATGTTTTTTTTAGGCCTGTCCAAAATGTCGCTAGTTCGGCATGATCGGAGTCATCGTTTTTGGTGACAAAAATAGAAATCTGCAATTTTTTGGTGAAAATGGTTTTAAAATGTTTTTTTAGGCCTGTCCAGAATGTCGCTAGTTCGGTATGTCCGGGGTCACTGTTTTTGTGTCACGAAAATGAAAAAAAAAAAATCTGCAATTTTTTGTGAAAATGTTTTAAAACATTTCTTTAGGTCTGTCCAGAACGTCGCTTTTTCGTCATGATCGGAGTCATCGTTTTTAGGGACAAAATAGAAATCTGCAATTTTTTGTGAAAATGGTTTTACTTTTTTTTATAGGCCTGTCCAGAATGTCGCTAGTTCGGCATGACCGGGGTCACTGTTTTTGTGTCAAAAAATGAAAAAAAAAATCTGAGCTTTTTTTGTGAAAATGGTTCTAAAATGATTTTTTTAGGCCTGTCCAAAATGTCGCTAGTTCAGCATGATCGTTTTTGGTGACAAAAATAATTTTTAGTGAAAATGGTTTTAAAATGTTTTTTTTAGGCCTGTCCAGAATGTCGCTAGTTCAGCATGACTGGGGTTACTGTTTTTGTGTCACGAAAATGAAAAAAATATATCTGCAATTTTTTGTGAACATGGTTATAAAATGTTTTTTAGGCCTGTCCAGAATGTCGATAGTTCGGCATGACCGGGGTCAATGTTTTTGTGTCAAAAAATGAATAAAAAAATCTGATCTTTTTTGTGAAAATTGTTATAAAATGTTTTTTTAGGCCTGTCCAGAATGTTGATAGTTCGATATGACCGGGGTCACTGTTTTTGTGTCAAAAAATGAAAAAAAAAATTCAGAGCTTTTTTTGTGAAAATGGTTCTAAAATGTTTTTATTAGGCCTGTCCAAAATGTCGCTAGTTCGGCATGATCGGAGTCATCGTTTTTGGTGACAAAAATAGAAATCTGCAATTTTTTGGTGAAAATGGTTTTAAAATGTTTTTTTTAGGCCTGTCCAGAATGTCGCTAGTTCGGCATGACCGTGGTCACTGTTTTTGTGTCACGAAAATGAAAAAAATAAAATCTGCAATTTTTTGTGAAAATGGTTTTAAAAATTTTTTTTAGGCCTGTCCAGAATGTCGATAGTTCGATATGACCGGGGTCACTGTTTTTGTGTCAAAAAATGAAGAAAAAAAAAAGTGAGCTTTTTTTGTGAAAATGGTTCTAAAATGTTTTTTTTAGGCCTGTCCAAAATGTCGCTAGTTCGGCATGATCGGAGTCATCGTTTTTGGTGACAAAAATAGAAATCTGCAATTTTTTGGTGAAAATGGTTTTAAAATGTTTTTTTTAGGCCTGTCCATAATGTCGCTAGTTTGGCATGATAAACGTTTTTGGTGACAAAAATAGAAATCTGCAATTTTTTGTGAAAATGGTTTTAAAATGTTTTTATAGGCCTGTCCAGAATGTCGATAGTTCTGCATGGTCGGAGTAATCGTTTTTAGGGAAACAATAGAAATCTGCAATTTTTTGTGTAAATGGTTTTAATTATTTTTTTTTTAGGCTTGTCCAGAATGTCGCTAGTTCGGCATGACCGGGGTCACTGTTTTTGTGTCACTAAAATGAAAAAAAATAGCTGCAATTTTTTGTGAAAATTGTTTTAAAATGTTTTTTTAGGCCTGTCCAGAATGTCGCTAGTTCGGCATGACCGGGGTCACTGTTTTTGTGTCACTAAAATGAAAAAAAAAATTCTACAATTTTTTGTGAAAATGGTTTTAAAATGTTTTTTTTAGGCCTGTCCAGAATGTCGATAGTTCGGCATGATCGGAGTCATTGTTTTTGGTGACAAAAATAGAAATCTGCAATTTTTTGTGAAAATGGTTTTAAAATGTTTTTTTTTAGGCCTGTCCAGAATGTCGCTAGTTTTGCATGACCGGGGTCACTGTTTTTGTGTCACGAAAATGTAAAAAATATATCTGCAATTTTTTGTGAAAATTGTTATAAAATGTTTTCTTAGGCCTGTCCAGAATGTTGATAGTTCGATATGACCGGGGTCACTGTTTTTGTGTCAAAAAATGAAGAAAAAAAAAGTGAGCTTTTTTTGTGAAAATGGTTCTAAAATGTTTTTATTAGGCCTGTCCAAAATGTCGCTAGTTCGGCATGATCGGAGTCATCGTTTTTGGTGTCAAAAATAGAAATCTGCAATTTTTTGGTGAAAATGGTTTTAATTTTTTTTTTTAGGCCTGTCCAGAATGTCGCTAGTTCGGCATGACCGGGGTCACTGTTTTTGTGTCACGAAAATGAAAAAAAAAAAATCTGCAATTTTTTGTGAAAATGGTTTTAAAATATTTTTTTAGGCCTGTACAGAACGTCGCTTTTTTGGCATGATCGGAGTCATCATTTTTAGGGACAAAATAGAAATCTGCAATTTTTTGTGAAAATGGTTTTACATTTTTTTTTTAGGCCTGTCCAGAATGTCGCTAGTTCGGCATGACCGGGGTCATTCTTTTTGTGTCACGAAAATGAAAAAAAAATATGTGCAATTTTTTGTGAAAATGGTTTTAAAATGTTTTTTTTCGGCCTGTCCAGAATGTCGCTAGTTCGGCATGACCGGGGTCACTCTTTTTGTGTCACGAAAATGAAAAAAAAATATCTGCAATTTTTTGTGAAAATGGTTCTAAAATGTTTTTTTTAGGCCTGTCCAGAATGTCGCTAGTTTGGCATGACCGGGGTCACTGTTTTTCTGTCAAAAAATAAAATAATAAAATCTGAGATTTTTTGTGAAAATGGTTCTAAAATGTTTTTTTTAGGCCTGTCCAAAATGTCGCTAGTTCGGCATGATCGGAGTCATCGTTTTTGGTGACAAAAATAGAAATCTGCAATTTTTTGTGAAAATGGTTTTAAAATGTTTTTTTTAGGCCTGTCCAGAATGTCGATAGTTCGATATGACCGGAGTCACTGTTTTTGTGTCACGAAAATGAAAAAAAAATCTGCAATTTTTTGTGAAAACTTTTTTAAAAATTTTTTTTAGGCCTGTCCAGAATGTCGCTTTTTCGGCATGATCGGAGTCATCGTTTTTAGGGACACAATAGAAATCTGCAATTTTTTGTGAAAATGGTTTTACATTTGTTTTTTAGGCTTGTCCAGAATGTCACTAGTTCTTCATGACCGGGGTCACTGTTTTTGTGTCACGAAAATGAAAAAAAATATCTGCAATTTTTTGTGAAAATGGTTTTAAAATGTTTTTTTTTAGGCCTGTCCAAAATGTCGCTAGTTCGGCATGATCGGAGTCATCGTTATTTGTGACAAAAATAGAAGTTTGCAATTTTTTGTGAAAATGGTTTTAAAATGTTTTTTTAGGCCTGTCCAGAATGTCGCTAGTTCGGCATGACCAGGGTCACTGTTTTTGTGTCACGAAAATGAAAAAAAAAATCTGAGCTTTTTTGTGACAATGGTTCTAAAATGTTTTTTTTAGGCCTGTCCAAAATGTCTCTAGTTCGGCATGATCTGAGTCATCGTTTTTGGTGACAAAAATAGAAATCTGCAATTTTTGTGAAAATGGTTTTAAAATGTTTTTTTAGGCCTGTCCAGAATGTCGCTAGTTCGGCATGACCGGGGTCACTGTTTTTGTGTCACGAAAATGAAAAAAAAAATCTGAGCTTTTTTTGTGAAAATGGTTCTAAAATGTTTTTTTTAGGCCTGTCCAAAATGTCGCTAGTTCGGCATGATCGGAGTCATCGTTTTTGGTGACAAAAATAGAAATCTGCAATTTTTTGTGAAAATGGTTTTAAATTGTTATTTTTTTAGGCCTGTCCAGAATGTCGTTTTTTCGGCATGATCGGAGTCATCGTTTTTGGTGACAAAAATAGAAATCTGCAATTTTTTGTGAAAAAGGTTTTAACTTCTTTGGGCTAGGGGGCAGTATTTTCACATCCGGATACAAAACGTACCCGATTTAATCTGGTTACGACTCCTGCCCAGTAACTAGAATATGCATATAATTATTGGCTTTGGATAGAAAAAACCCTAAAGTTTCTAAAACTGTTTGAATGGTGTCTGTGAGTATAACAGAACTCATTTGGCAGGCCAAAACCTGAGAAGATTCTGTTCAGGAAGTACCCTGTCTGACCATTTCTTGCCCTTGTTGATTCTCTCTATCTATTACAAGGGATCTCTGCTGTTACGTGACACTTCCCACATCTCCAATGGGCTCTCAGAGCCCGGGAAAAACCTGAATGACGTAATTCAAAGCCCTGGCTGAAACACACGAGAGCTTTTGCTAAGTGGTCTATCAGAGGACAAAGGCTTAGGCGCGTGACCTGCCCCGCTCCCGCCTTTCGGTTTTTCCCTCTGTTTACAGACACGCAGATTCCCGTTCGGAATATTATTGCTTTTCTTCGAGATAAATTGCATAAAAACTGATTTTAAATAGCGGTTGACATGCTTCAAAGTACGGTAATGGAATATTTAGAATTTTTTTGTCACGTTATGCGCCATGTGCGCGACCGTGATTTACCATTCGGATAGTGTCTAGAACTCACGAACAAAACGTCGCTGATGGAACATAACGATGGATTATTTGGGACCAAACTAACATTTGTTATTGAAGAAGAAGTCCTGGGAGTGCATTCTGATGAAGAACAGGAAAGGTAAGACCATTTTTCTTATAGGAAATGTAATTTTGGTGAAGGCTAAACTGAGTGCATAGAGGAGTTCTGTATCTATAATTCTTAAAATAATTGTTATGCTTTTTGTGAACGTTTATCGTGAGTAATTTAGTAAATTGTTAGTAAATTCCCCGGAAGTTTGCGGGGGGTATGCTAGTTCTGAACGTCACATGCTAATGTAAAAAGCTGTTTTTTGATATAAATATGAACTTGATTGAACAGACATGCATGTATTGTATAACATAATGTCCTAGGTGTGTCATCTGATGAAGATCATCAAAGGTTAGTGCTGCATTTAGCTGTGGTTTTGTTTTTTGTGACATTATATGCTAGCTTGAAAAATGGGTGTCTGATTATTTCTGGCTGGGTACTCTGCTGACATAATCTAATGTTTTGCTTTCGCTGTAAAGTCTTTATGAAATCGGACAGTGTGGTTAGATTAACGAGAGTCTTGTCTTTAAATACCTGTAAAATAGTCTTATGTTTGAAAAATGGAAGTTTTCGGATTTTAGAGGAATTTGTATTTCGCGCCACGCCCATCATTGGATATTGGAGCAGACGTTCCGCTAGCGGAACATCTAGATGGTTAATGCACTCTGTAAGTACCATTTTTGCTGTACTGCTTAACCTGTTATGGCTAGGGGGCAGTATTTTCACGGCTGGATAAAAAACGTACCCGATTTAATCTGATTATTAGTCCTGCCCAGAAACTGGAATATGCATATAATTATTAGCTTTGGAGAGAAAACACTCCAAAGTTTCTGAAACTGTTTGAATGGTGTCTGTGAGTATAACAGAACTCCTATGGCAGGCAAAAACCTGAGATGCTTCTGTTCAGGAAGTACCCTGTCTGAACATTTCTTGCCCTTCTTTATTATCTCTATCGTTTACAAAGGATCTCTGCTCTTACGTGACAATTCACACGTCTCCAATGAGGTCTCATAGCCCGGGAAAAACAGGAATGACGTAATTCAAAGCCCTGGCTGAAGCACAGGAAGGCAAAAGCTAAGTGGTCACTCAATGGTCTAAGCCTTAGGCGCGTGACACGCCCCGCCCCCGGCTTTCGGTTTTTTCCTCAGTTTACAGACAGGCAGATTCCCGGTCGGAATATTATCGCTTCTCTACGAGATAAATTGCATAAATATTGGTTTTAAACAGCGGTTGACATGCTTCGAAGTACGGTAATGGAATATTTAGAAATTTTTTGTCATATTTTGCGTCATGCTCGTGGCCGAGATTTAGCGTTGGGATAGTGTCTAGAACGCACGAACAAAACGTCGCTGTTTGGATATAACGATGGATTATTTGGGACCAAACCTACATTTGTTATTGAAGTAGAAGTCCTGGCAGTGTATTCTGATGAAGAACAAGCAAGGTAAGAACATTTTTCTTATAGGAAATGTGATTTTGGTGAAGGCTAAACTTGCAGGGTGTCTAAATAGCTAGCCCTGTAACGCCGGGCTATGTACTTACATTATTGCAAAATGTGCTTCATCCGAAAAGCTATTTTAAAATCGGACATATCGAGTGCATAGAGGAGTTCTGTATCTATAATTCTTAAAATAATTGTTATGCTTTTTGTGAACGTTTATCGTGAGTAATTTAGTAAAATCACCGGAAGTGTTCGGTGGGAATGCTAGTTCTGAACGTCACATGCTAATGTAAAAAGCTGTTTTTTGATATAAATATGAACTTGATTGAACAGACATGCATGTATTGTATAACACAATGTCCTAGGTGTGTCATCTGATGAAGATCATCAAAGGTTAGTGCTGCATTTAGATATGGTTTGGGTTTATGTGACATGATATGCTAGCTTGAAAAATGGCTGTGTGATTATTTCTGGCTGGGTACTCTGCTGACATAATCTAATGTTTTGCTTTCGCTGTAAAGCCTTTTTGAAATCGGACAGTTTGGTTAGATAAAGGAGAGTCTTGTCTTTAAATAGCTGTAAAATAGTCATATGTTTGAAAAGTGTAAGTTTTCGGATTTAGAGGAGTTTGAATTTCGCGCCCCGCCCATCATTGGATATTGGAGCAATCGTTCCGCTAGCGGAACGTGTAGATGTAAGAGGTTAATCAGGATAATGTTGACACTTTTCAGCAAGTTGCAATCATGTAATACAGAAATAAACAGTTTTTCAAAAACAAGGTCACTCTGTTAACCTGTTGAGGATCTTATCCCGATCTTATCCCGGTATTGGGATTCATTGTCATGTGACCATGGCGGGGAATTCAAAACTGCAAGAGTAATCATTTCAAAAAATCAAATAATCAACTATTTTCCTCCATTTGAAAGATATATCTCCTAAATCTAACCACGCTGTCCGATTTTCAGAGGCATTACGGAGAATGCATAAAGTTAGGTTATGTGAGGAGAGTACATTGACAATAGCTGCGTGTAATGTTTAGCCAATTCAAAGAAGGGCATCAACAGACAGAAAACTAGCTAGAATTATGCACTTACCTTTGACAATCTGCATCAGACAATCTGACACTCATAGGACATTATGTTATACAATACATGCATTTTTAGTTCCATCAAGTTCATATTTATATCCAAAAACAGCATTTACAGTCGCGGTGAAATTCAGAATTTTTTTCGGCTCAAATGCACCCAGTGAATCCAGCATTACAAATCACGGAATTACTATTCGAAAACATTGGTAAATTATAATATTGTCATTCAAAGAATAATATATTATCATCTCGTAATTGCTACCGAAGGGCCAGATCTCAAAATAACTTTACTGGGAAATCACATTTTGTATAAACTGGGTACTATGCTAACAACAATAAGCTATATGCTAAGCTAAGCTAAGCTATACCGTTAGCATTAGCATCATCTAATATCGATAATAACATTCTAAATATCCCCTTACCTTTGATTATCTCCATCAGAAGGCGCTGCCAGAGATCCCAGGTCCAGAACAAATGTGGTTTCTTTTGACAAAGTTCATAATTTATGTCCAAATAGTTAGCGTTCAGTAGGCTCCCACAAAATGAGGTGGGCAGTGTAAAGTCACGTCGAAAAGCTAAAGAAAACCTAGTAAATAATCTATTTACGTTTGTTTAAACATGTCAAACGTTGTTTAGCACTAATCTTTTGTTCCATTTTTAACGTGAAACATCAGTAAACATCAGTAATATTTTCACACAACCTATCAAGTGTCTAGAATAAACGATAATGACAAAGGCACTCTTCTCAGATTCATGCGCAGGCGCAAAAAATGAAGTGATGACGTGTCAACTTGTAAGCTTTCTAATTCGGTGTGTATTTATCACAGATGCTTCAAACAACTTTCTAAAGATCGTTGACATCTAGTGGAAGCAGTAGGAGTTGCGAACTGAATCCTTTCTCACTGTGGTATCTTTAAAACAATGACACTAAATAGTACAGCCACAAAATTCTCATTTTTTTTTATCTATTTTTCTCAGGTTTCTGCCTGCAATATGAGTTTTGTTATACTTACAGACACCATTCAAACTGTTTTAGAAAATTCAGAGTGTTTTCTATCCGAATGTGTTAATAATATGCATATCCTAGCTTCTGAGTTGGTGTAGGAGGCAGTTAAAAATGGGCACATATTTTTTTCAAAATTCTCAATACTGCCCCCGTGGCCCGTAGAGGTTAAGTACCATTTTGCTGTACTGTTTAAACTCGATGACAGAAACATTGTTGACACTTCAGCAAGTTGCAATCATGAAATACAGAAAAAAAAAAGTTTTTCACAAACAACGTCTAAGTCATGTTTGATGCACTCTGTAAGTACCATTTTTGCTGTACTGCTTAATCAGGATAATAGGAACACTGTTGACACTTTTCAGCAAGTTGCAATCATGTAATACAGAAATAAACAGTTTTTCAAAAACAAGGTCTAAGTCATGTTTGATGAACTCTGTAAGTACTATTTTTGCTGTACTGCTTAATCAGGATGATAGGAACACTGTTGACACTTTTCAGCAAGTTGCAATCGTGTAATACAGAAATAAACAGTTTTTCAAAAACAAGGTCACTCTAAGTACCATTTTGAAGCACTGTTTAAACTTGATGAAAGGAACATTGTTGACACTTTTCAGCAAGTTGCAATCATGAAATACAGAAATAAACAATTTTTCAAAAACAAGGTCACTCTGTTAAGTACCATTTTGCTGTACTGTTTAAACTCGATGAAAGGAACATTGTTGACACTTTTCAGCAAGTTGCAATCATGAAATACAGAAATAAACAGTTTTTCACAAACAAGGCCTAAGTCATGAGTCACTCTGTAAGTACCATTTTGCTGTACTGTTTAAGCTCACTGAAAGGAACATTGTTGACACTTTTCAGCAAGTTGCAATCATGAAATACAGAAATAAATAGTTTTTCACAAACAAGGCCTAAATCATGTTTGATGCACTCTGTAAGTACCATTTTTGATGAACTGCTTAATCAGGATAATAGGAACACTGTTGACACTTTTCAGCAAGTTGCAATCATGTAATACAGAAATAAACAGTTTTTCAAAAACAAGGTCACTATGTTAAGTACCATTTTGCTGTACTGTTTAAACTTGATGAAAGGAACATTGTTGACACTTTTCAGCAAGTTCCAATCATGTAATACAGAAATAAACCGTTTTTCAAAAACAAGGTCACTCTGTTAAGTACCATTTTGCTGTACTGTTTAAACTCGATGAAAGGAACATTGTTGACACTTTTCAGCAAGTTGCAATCATGAAATACAGAAATAAACAGTTTTTCAAAAACAAGGTCTAAGTCATGAGTCACTCTGTAAGTACCATTTTGCTGTCCTGTTTAATCTCGATGAAAGGAACATTTTTGACACTTTTCAGCATGTTGCAATCATGAAATACAGAAATAAACCGTTTTTCACAAACAAGGTCACTCTGTTAATCAGGATGATAGGAACACTGTTGACACTTTTCAGCAAGTTGCAATCATGAAATACAGAAATAAATAGTTTATCACAAACAAGGCCTAAATCATGTTTGATGCACTGCTTAAACAGTACAGCAAAATGGTACTTAACAGAGTGACCTTGTTTTTGAAAAACTGTTTATTTCTGTATTACATGATTGCAACTTGCTGAAAATTGTCAACAGTGTTCCTATTATCCTGATTAAGCAGTACAGCAAAAATGGTACTTACAGAGTGCATCAAACATGAATTAGACCTTGTTTTTGAAAAACGGTTTATTTCTGTATTTCATGATTGCAACTTGCTGAAAAATGTCAACAATGTTCCTTTCATCGAGGTTAAACAGGACAGCAAATTGGTACTTACAGAGTGACTCATGACTTAGACCTTGTTTGTGAAAAACTGTTTATTTCTGTATTACATGATTGCAACTTGCTGAAAAGTGTCAACAGTGTTCCTATTATCCTGATTAAGCAGTACACCAAAAATGGTACTTACAGAGTGCATCAAACATGACTTAGACCTTGTTTGTGAAAAACGGTTTATTTCTGTATTTCATGATTGCAACTTGCTGAAGTGTCAACAATGTTTCTTTCATCGAGTTTAAAGAGTACAGCAAAATGGTACTTAACAGAGTGACCTTGTTTTTGAAAAACTGTTTATTTCTGTATTTAATGATTGCAACTTGCTGAAAAGTGTCAACAATGTTCCTTTCATCGAGATTAAACAGGACAGCAAAATGGTACCTACAGAGTGACTCATGACTTAGACCTTGTTTTTGAAAAACTGATTATTTCTGTATTATATGATTGCAACTTTCTGAAAAGTGTCAACAGTGTTCCTATTATCCTGATTAACCTCTACCGGCCACGGTGGCAGTATTGAGAATTTTGAAAAAAATATGTGCCCATTTTTAACTGTCTCCTACACCAACTCAGAAGCTAGGATATGCATATTATTAACACATTCGGATAGAAAACACTCTGAATTTTCTAAAACAGTTTGAATGGTGTCTGTAAGTATAACAAAACTCATATTGCAGGCAAAAACCTGATAAAAACAGATTAAAAAAATGAGAATTTTGTGGCTGTACTATTTAGTGTCATTGTTTATTAGATACCATAGTGAGAAAGGATTCAGTTCGCAACTCCTACGGCTTCCACTAGATGTCAGCGATCTTTATAAAGTTGTTTGAAGCTTCTATGATTAACAGGGAGCAAATTAGAATGCATTGAAGTTGACGTCCGTGGGATGTCGTCACTTCCATTATGGCCTGCACCTGCGCAATCATGAGACACGAGACATTTTTAAAAAACGTTTTTCTAGACACAGGTGAAGTCGGGTTGAAACATTACTGATGTTTCACGTTAAAAATGGCTCTAAAGATTGATGCTAAACAACGTTTGACATGTTTGAACAAACGTAAATAGATTATTTTTGTAACTTTTTTAACTTTTTGCCGTGACTTCACACACCCCCCCGCGCTACTTTTTAGTAGCCACCGAAGCGCTAACAACATGGAACAACTTGGAGTTATTTGGACATCAATTATGAACTTTGTCAAAAGAAAGCACATTTGTTGTGGACCTGGAATTCCTGGAACTGCCAATGGATGAAGATAATCAAAGGTAATGGATTATTGACAATAGTATTATTGATATTACATGGTTACAAGATGATGCTAAGCTAATTAGGCTAGCTTATTGTTCTTAGCACAGCACCCGGTTTATTGCAACTTGTGATTTCCCAGTAAAGTTATTTTGAAATCTGGCAAGACAGTATCATTTACGAAATGTTAAACTATAATTATTTGAATGACAATATTATAATTTACCAAGGTTTTCGAATAGTAATTTTGAAAATTGTAACGTTGTTCACCGGAAACATTTCAGAGAAGAAAAAAATCAGAATTTCACCGCTACTGTAAAATGTGGTTTTTGGATGTAAATATGAACTTGATGGAACAAAAAATGCATGTATTGTATAACATAATGTCCTAGGAGTGTCATCTGATGGAGATTGTCAAAGGTTGGTGCATAATTTTAGCTGGTTTCTGCTTTTGGTGACGCCTGACCTTGAATTGAAAATGGATGTTTGTACTTTTGTGGCTATGTACTGTCCTAACATAATCTAACTTTATGCTTTTGCCGTAAAGCCTCTTTGAAAATCGAACAATGTGGTTAGATTAAGGAGATGTTTATCTTTTAAATGGTGTAAAATAGTTGATTGTTTGAGAAATTGAAATTATTAGATTTTTGATGTTTTGAATTTCCAGCCTTGCTAGCAATCCCTTCTCAGGGTTCATTGCTAACCCGTGGCCTCAACAGGTTTTAAGCAGTACAGCAACAATGGTACTTACAGAGTGCATCAAACATGACTTAGACCTTGTTTTGGAAAAACTGTTTATTTCTGTATTTCATGATTGCAACTTGCTGAAGTGTCAACAATGTTCCTTTCATCGAGTTTAAACAGTACAGCAAAATGGTACTTACAGAGTGACTCAAACATGACTTAGACCTTGTTTTTAAAAAACTGTTTATTTCTGTATTTCATGATTGCAACTTGCTGAAAAGTGTCAACAGTGTTCCTTTCATCGAGTTTAAACAGTACAGCAAAATGGTACTTAACAGAGTGACCTTGTTTTTGAAAAACTGTTTATTTCTGTATTACATGATTGCAACTTGCTGAAAAGTGTCAACAGTGTTCCTATTATCCTGATTAAGCAGTACAGCAAAAATGGTACTTACAGAGTGCATCAAACATGACTTAGACCTTGTTTGTGAAAAACGGTTTATTTCTGTATTTCATGATTGCAACTTGCTGAAGTGTCAACAATGTTTCTTTCATCGAGATTAAACAGGACAGCAAAATGGTACTTACAGAGTGACTCATGACTTAGACCTTGTTTGTGAAAAACGGTTTATTTCTGTATTTCATGATTGCAACTTGTTGAAAAGTGTCAACAATGTTCCTTTCATCGAGATTAAACAGGACAGCAAAATGGTACTTACAGAGTGACTCATGACTTAGACCTTGTTTTTAAAAAACTGTTTATTTCTGTATTTCATGATTGCAACTTGCTGAAAAGTGTCAACAGTGTTCCTTTCATCGAGTTTAAACAGTACAGCAAAATGGTACTTAACAGAGTGACCTTGTTTTTGAAAAACTGTTTATTTCTGTATTACATGATTGCAACTTGCTGAAAAGTGTCAACGGTGTTCCTATCATCCTGATTAAGCAGTACTGCAAAAATGGTACCTACAGAGTGCATCAAACATGATTTAGGCCTTGTTTGTGAAAAACTATTTATTTCTGTATTTCATGATTGCAACTTGCTGAAAAGTGTCAACAATGTTCCTTTCATCGAGATTAAACAGGACAGCAAAATGGTACTTACAGAGTGACTCATGACTTAGACCTTGTTTTTGAAAAACTGTTTATTTCTGTATTTCATGATTGCAACTTGCTGAAGTGTCAACAATGTTCCTTTCATCGAGTTTAAACAGTACAGCAAAATGGTACTTACAGAGTGACTCAAACATGACTTAGACCTTGTTTTTAAAAAACTGGTTATTTCTGTATTTCATGATTGCAACTTGCAGAAAAGTATCAACAGTGTTCCTTTCATCGAGTTTAAACAGTACAGCAAAAATGGTACTTACAGAGTGCATCAAACATGACTTAGACCTTGTTTGTGAAAAACGGTTTATTTCTGTATTTCATGATTGCAACGTGCTGAAGTGTCAACAATGTTCCTTTCATCGAGTTTAAACAGTACAGCAAAATGGTACTTACAGAGTGACTCAAACATGACTTAGACCTTGTTTGTGAAAAACTATTTATTTCTGTATTTCATGATTGCAACTTGCTGAAGTGTCAACAGTGTTCCTATCATCCTGATTAAGCAGTACAGCAAAAATGGTACTTACAGAGTGCATCAAACATGATTTAGGCCTTGTTTGTGAAAAACTATTTATTTCTGTATTTCATGATTGCAACTTGCTGAAAAGTGTCAACAATGTTCCTTTCATCGAGACTAAACAGGACAGCAAAATGGTACTTACAGAGTGACTCATGACTTCGACCTTGTTTTTGAAAAACTGTTTATTTCTGTATTTCATGATTGCAACTTGCTGAAAAGTGTCAACAATGTTCCTTTCATCAAGATTAAACAGGACAGCAAAATGGTACTTACAGAGTGACTCATGACTTCGACCTATTTTTTGAAAAACTGTTTATTTCTGTATTTCATGATTGCAACTTGCTGAAAAGTGTCAACAATGTTCCTTTCATCGAGATTAAACAGGACAGCAAAATGGTACTAACAGAGTGACTCATGACTTAGACCTTGTTTGTGAAAAACTGTTTATTTATGTATTTCATGATTGCAACTTGCTGAAAAATGTCAACAATGTTCCTTTCATCGAGATTAAACAGGACAGCAAAATGGTACTTACAGAGTGACTCATGATTTAGACCTTGTTTTTGAAAAACTGTTTATTTCTGTATTACATGATTGCAACTTGCTGAAAAGTGTCAACAGTGTTCCTATTATCCTGATTAAGCAGTACAGCAAAAATGGTACATACAGAGTGCATCAAACATGACTTAGACACTGTTTGTGAAAAACGGTTTAATTCTGTATTTCATGATTGCAACTTGCTGAACAGTGTCAACAGTGTTCCTATCATCCTGATTAAGCAGTAAATCAAAAATGGTACTTACAGAGTGCATCAAACATGATTTAGGCCTTGTTTGTGAAAAACTATTTATTTCTGTATTTCATGATTGCAACTTGCTGAAAAGTGTCAACAGTGTTCCTATTATCCTGATTAAGCAGTACAGCAAAAACGGTACTTACAGAGTGCATCAAACATGACTTTGACCTTGTTTTTGAAAAACTGTTTATTTCTGTATTTCATGATTGCAACTTGCTGAAAAGTGTCAACAATGTTCCTTTCATCGAGATTAAACAGGACAGCAAAATGCTACTTACAGAGTGACTCATGACTTAGACCTTGTTTTTGAAAAACTGTTAATTTCTGTATTTCATGATTGCAACTTGCTGAAAAGTGTCAACAATGTTCCTTCCATCGAGATTAAACAGGACAGCAAAATGGTACTTACAGAGTGACTCATGACTTGGACCTTGTTTGTGAAAAACGGTTTATTTCTGTATTTCATGATTGCAACTTGCTGAAAAGTGTCAACAATGTTCCTTTCATCGAGATTAAACAGGACAGCAAAATGGTACTTCCAGAGTGACTCATGACTTAGACCTTGTTTTTAAAAAACGGTTTATTTCTGTATTTCATGATTGCAACTTGCTGAAAAGTGTCAACAGTGTTCCGTTCATCGAGTTTAAACAGTACAGCAAAATGGTACTTAACAGAGTGACTCAAACATGACTTAGACCTTGTTTTTGAAAAACTGTTTATTTCTGTATTACATGATTGCAACTTGCTGAAAAGTGTCAACAGTGTTCCTATTATCCTGATTAAGCAGTACAGCAACAATGGTACTTACAGAGTGCATCAAACATGACTTAGACCTTGTTTTTGAAAATCTGTTTATTTCTGTATTTCATGATTGCAACTTGCTGAAAAGTGTCAACAATGTTCCTTTCATCGAGATTAAACAGGACAGCAAAATGGTACTTACAGAGTGACTCATGACTTAGACCTTGTTTTTGAAAATCTGTTTATTTCTGTATTACATTATTGCAACTTTCTGAAAAGTGTCAACAGTGTTCCTATTATCCTGATTAAGCAGTACAGCAACAATGGTACTTACAGAGTGCATCAAACATGACTTAGACCTTGTTTTGGAAAAACTGTTTATTTCTGTATTTCATGATTGCAACTTGCTGAAGTGTCAACAATGTTCCTTTCATCGAGTTTAAACAGTACAGCAAAATGGTACTTACAGAGTGACTCAAACATGACTTAGACCTTGTTTTTAAAAAACTGTTTATTTCTGTATTTCATGATTGCAACTTGCTGAAAAGTGTCAACAGTGTTCCTTTCATCGAGTTTAAACAGTACAGCAAAATGGTACTTAACAGAGTGACCTTGTTTTTGAAAAACTGTTTATTTCTGTATTACATGATTGCAACTTGCTGAACAGTGTCAACAGTGTTCCTATTATCCTGATTAAGCAGTACAGCAAAAATGGTACTTACAGAGTGCATCAAACATGACTTAGACCTTGTTTGTGAAAAACGGTTTATTTCTGTATTTCATGATTGCAACTTGTTGAAAAGTGTCAAAAATGTTCCTTTCATCGAGATTAAACAGGACAGCAAAATGGTACTTACAGAGTGACTCATGACTTAGACCTTGTTTTTAAAAAACTGTTTATTTCTGTATTTCATGATTGCAACTTGCTGAAAAGTGTCAACAGTGTTCCTTTCATCGAGTTTAAACAGTACAGCAAAATGGTACTTACAGAGTGCATCAAACATGACTTAGACCTTGTTTTTGAAAAACTGTTTATTTCTGTATTTCATGATTGCAACTTGCTGAAAAGTGTCAACAGTGTTCCTTTCATCGAGTTTAAACAGTACAGCAAAATGGTACTTAACAGAGTGACCTTGTTTTTGAAAAACTGTTTATTTCTGTATTTCATGATTGCAACTTGCTGAAAAGTGTCAACAATGTTCCTTTCATCGAGATTAAACAGGACAGCAAAATGGTACTTACAGAGTGACTCATGACTTAGACCTTGTTTTTGAAAAACTGTTTATTTCTGTATTACATGATTGCAACTTGCTGAAAAGTGTCAACAGTGTTCCTATTATCCTGATTAAGCAGTACAGCAAAAATGGTACTTACAGAGTGCATCAAACATGACTTAGACCTTGTTTGTGAAAAACGGTTAATTTCTGTATTTCATGATTGCAACTTGCTGAACAGTGTCAACAGTGTTCCTATCATCCTGATTAAGCAGTACAGCAAAAATGGTACTTACAGAGTGCATCAAACATGATTTAGGCCTTGTTTGTGAAAAACTTTTTATTTCTGTATTTCATGATTGCAACTTGCTGAAAAGTGTCAACAGTGTTCCTATTATCCTGATTAAGCAGTACAGCAACAATGGTACTTACAGAGTGCATCAAACATGACTTTGACCTTGTTTTTGAAAAACTGTTTATTTCTGTATTTCATGATTGCAACTTGCTGAAAAGTGTCAACAATGTTCCTTTCATCGAGATTAAACAGGACAGCAAAATGGTACTTACAGAGTGACTCATGACTTAGACCTTGTTTTTGAAAAACTGTTTATTTCTGTATTACATTATTGCAACTTGCTGAAAAGTGTCAACAGTGTTCCTATTATCCTGATTAAGCAGTACAGCAACAATGGTACTTACAGAGTGCATCAAACATGACTTAGACCTTGTTTTGGAAAAACTGTTTATTTCTGTATTTCATGATTGCAACTTGCTGAAGTGTCAACAATGTTCCTTTCATCGAGTTTAAACAGTACAGCAAAATGGTACTTACAGAGTGACTCAAACATGACTTAGACCTTGTTTTTAAAAAACTGTTTATTTCTGTATTTCATGATTGCAACTTGCTGAAAAGTGTCAACAGTGTTCCTTTCATCGAGTTTAAACAGTACAGCAAAATGGTACTTAACAGAGTGACCTTGTTTTTGAAAAACTGTTTATTTCTGTATTACATGATTGCAACTTGCTGAACAGTGTCAACAGTGTTCCTATTATCCTGATTAAGCAGTACAGCAAAAATGGTACTTACAGAGTGCATCAAACATGACTTAGACCTTGTTTGTGAAAAACGGTTTATTTCTGTATTTCATGATTGCAACTTGTTGAAAAGTGTCAACAATGTTCCTTTCATCGAGATTAAACAGGACAGCAAAATGGTACTTACAGAGTGACTCATGACTTAGACCTTGTTTTTAAAAAACTGTTTATTTCTGTATTTCATGATTGCAACTTGCTGAAAAGTGTCAACAGTGTTCCTTTCATCGAGTTCAAACAGTACAGCAAAATGGTACTTACAGAGTGCATCAAACATGACTTAGACCTTGTTTTTGAAAAACTGTTCATTTCTGTATTTCATGATTGCAACTTGCTGAAAAGTGTCAACAGTGTTCCTTTCATCGAGTTTAAACAGTACAGCAAAATGGTACTTAACAGAGTGACCTTGTTTTTGAAAAACTGTTTATTTCTGTATTACATGATTGCAACTTGCTGAAAAGTGTCAACAGTGTTCCTATCATCCTGATTAAGCAGTACTGCAAAAATAGTACTTACAGAGTGCATCAAACATGATTTAGGCCTTGTTTGTGAAAAACTATTTATTTCTGTATTTCATGATTGCAACTTGCTGAAAAGTGTCAACAATGTTCCTTTCATCGAGATTAAACAGGACAGCAAAATGGTACTTACAGAGTGACTCATGACTTAGACCTTGTTTTTGAAAAACTGTTTATTTCTGTATTTCATGATTGCAACTTGCTGAAGTGTCAACAATGTTCCTTTCATCGAGTTTAAACAGTACAGCAAAATGGTACTTACAGAGTGACTCAAACATGACTTAGACCTTGTTTTTAAAAAACTGGTTATTTCTGTATTTCATGATTGCAACTTGCTGAAAAGTATCAACAGTGTTCCTTTCATCGAGTTTAAACAGTACAGCAAAAATGGTACTTACAGAGTGCATCAAACATGACTTAGACCTTTTTTGTGAAAAACGGTTTATTTCTGTATTTCATGATTGCAAAGTGCTGAAGTGTCAACAATGTTTCTTTCATCGAGTTTAAACAGTACAGCAAAATGGTACTTAAACAGAGTGACTTTGTTTTTGAAAAACTGTTTATTTCCGTATTACTTGATTGCAACTTGCTGAACAGTGTCAACAGTGTTCCTATCATCCTGATTAAGTAAGGAGTACAGCAAAAATGGTACTTACAGAGTGCATCAAACATGATTTAGGCCTTGTTTGCGAAAAACTATTTGTTTCTGTATTTCATGATTGCAACTTGCTGAAAAGTGTCAACAATGTTCCTTTCATCGAGACTAAACAGGACAGCAAAATGGTACTTACAGAGTGACTCATGACTTCGACCTTGTTTTTGAAAAACTGTTTATTTCTGTATTTCATGATTGCAACTTGCTGAAAAGTGTCAACAATGTTCCTTTCATCGAGATTAAACAGAACAGCAAAATGGTACTTACAGAGTGATTCATGACTTAGACCTTGTTTGTGATAAAGGGTTTATTACTGTATTTCATGATTGCAACTTGCTGAAAAGTGTCAACAATGTTCCTTTCATCGAGATTAAACAGGACAGCAAAATGGTACTTACAGAGTGACTCATGACTTAGACCTTGTTTTTTAAAAACGGTTTATTTCTGTATTTCATGATTGCAACGTGCTGAAGTGTCAACAATGTTTCTTTCATCGAGTTTAAACAGTACAGCAAAATGGTACTTAAACAGAGTGACTTTGTTTTTGAAAAACTGTTTATTTCCGTATTACTTGATTGCAACTTGCTGAACAGTGTCAACAGTGTTCCTATCATCCTGATTAAGGAGTACAGCAAAAATGGTACTTACAGAGTGCATCAAACATGATTTAGGCCTTGTTTTTGAAAAACTGTTTATTTCTGTATTACATTATTGCAACTTTCTGAAAAGTGTCAACAGTGTTCCTATTATCCTGATTAAGCAGTACAGCAACAATGGTACTTACAGAGTGCATCAAACATGACTTAGACCTTGTTTTGGAAAAACTGTTTATTTCTGTATTTCATGATTGCAACTTGCTGAAGTGTCAACAATGTTCCTTTCATCGAGTTTAAACAGTACAGCAAAATGGTACTTACAGAGTGACTCAAACATGACTTAGACCTTGTTTTTTAAAAACTGTTTATTTCTGTATTTCATGATTGCAACTTGCTGAAAAGTGTCAACAGTGTTCCTTTCATCGAGTTTAAACAGTACAGCAAAATGGTACTTAACAGAGTGACCTTGTTTTTGAAAAACTGTTTATTTCTGTATTACATGATTGCAACTTGCTGAACAGTGTCAACAGTGTTCCTATTATCCTGATTAAGCAGTACAGCAAAAATGGTACTTACAGAGTGCATCAAACATGACTTAGACCTTGTTTGTGAAAAACGGTTTATTTCTGTATTTCATGATTGCAACTTGTTGAAAAGTGTCAACAATGTTCCTTTCATCGAGATTAAACAGGACAGCAAAATGGTACTTACAGAGTGACTCATGACTTAGACCTTGTTTTTAAAAAACTGTTTATTTCTGTATTTCATGATTGCAACTTGCTGAAAAGTGTCAACAGTGTTCCTTTCATCGAGTTCAAACAGTACAGCAAAATGGTACTTACAGAGTGCATCAAACATGACTTAGACCTTGTTTTTGAAAAACTGTTTATTTCTGTATTACATGATTGCAACTTGCTGAAAAGTGTCAACGGTGTTCCTATCATCCTGATTAAGCAGTACTGCAAAAATAGTACCTACAGAGTGCATCAAACATGATTTAGGCCTTGTTTGTGAAAAACTATTTATTTCTGTATTTCATGATTGCAACTTGCTGAAAAGTGTCAACAATGTTCCTTTCATCGAGATTAAACAGGACAGCAAAATTATACTTACAGAGTGACTCATGACTTCGACCTTGTTTTTGAAAAACTGTTTATTTCTGTATTTCATGATTGCAACTTGCTGAAAAGTGTCAACAATGTTCCTTTCATCGAGATTAAACAGAACAGCAAAATGGTACTTACAGAGTGATTCATGACTTAGACCTTGTTTGTGATAAAGGGTTTATTACTGTATTTCATGATTGCAACTTGCTGAAAAGTGTCAACAATGTTCCTTTCATCGAGATTAAACAGGACAGCAAAATGGTACTGACAGAGTGACTCATGACTTAGACCTTGTTTTTTAAAAACGGTTTATTTCTGTATTTCATGATTGCAACTTGCTGAAAAGTGTCAACAATGTTCCTTTCATCAAGATTAAACAGGACAGCAAAATGGTACTTACAGAGTGACTCATGACTTCGACCTATTTTTTGAAAAACTGTTTATTTCTGTATTTCATGATTGCAACTTGCTGAAAAGTGTCAACAATGTTCCTTTCATCGAGATTAAACAGGACAGCAAAAATGGTACTTACAGAGTGCATCAAACATGACTTAGACCTTGTTTGTGAAAAACGGTTTATTTCTGTATTTCATGATTGCAACTTGCTGAAGTGTCAACAATGTTTCTTTCATCGAGTTTAAACAGTACAGCAAAATGGTACTTAAACAGAGTGACCTTGTTTTTGAAAAACTGTTTATTTCTGTATTACTTGATTGCAACTTGCTGAACAGTGTCAACAGTGTTCCTATCATCCTGATTAAGCAGTACAGCAAAAATGGTACTTACAGAGTGCATCAAACATGATTTAGGCCTTGTTTGTGAAAAACTATTTATTTCTGTATTTCATGATTGCAACTTGCTGAAAAGTGTCAACAATGTTCCTTTCATCGAGACTAAACAGGACAGCAAAATGGTACTTACAGAGTGACTCATGACTTAGACCTTGTTTTTGAAAAACTGTTTATTTCTGTATTTCATGATTGCAACTTGCTGAAAAGTGTCAACAATGTTCCTTTCATCGAGATTAAACAGGACAGCAAAATGGTACTTAAACAGAGTGACCTTGTTTTTGAAAAACTGTTTATTTCTGTATTACTTGATTGCAACTTGCTGAACAGTGTCAACAGTGTTCCTATCATCCTGATTAAGCAGTACAGCAAAAATGGTACTTACAGAGTGCATCAAACATGATTTAGGCCTTGTTTATGAAAAACTATTTATTTCTGTATTTCATGATTGCAACTTGCTGAAAAGTGTCAACAATGTTCCTTTCATCGAGACTAAACAGGACAGCAAAATGGTACTTACAGAGTGACTCATGACTTAGACCTTGTTTTTGAAAAACTGTTTATTTCTGTATTTCATGATTGCAACTTGCTGAAAAGTGTCAACAATGTTCCTTTCATCGAGATTAAACAGAACAGCAAAATGGTACTTACAGAGTGATTCATGACTTAGACCTTGTTTGTGATAAAGGGTTTATTACTGTATTTCATGATTGCAACTTGCTGAAAAGTGTCAACAATGTTCCTTTCATCGAGATTAAACAGGACAGCAAAATGGTACTTACAGAGTGACTCATGACTTAGACCTTGTTTTTTAAAAACGGTTTATTTCTGTATTTCATGATTGCAACTTGCTGAAAAGTGTCAACAATGTTCCTTTCATCGAGATTAAACAGGACAGCAAAATTATACTTACAGAGTGACTCATGACTTAGACCTTGTTTTTGAAAAACTGTTTATTTCTGTATTTCATGATTGCAACTTGCTGAAGTGTCAACAATGTTCCTTTCATCGAGTTTAAACAGTACAGCAAAATGGTACTTACAGAGTGACTCAAACATGACTTAGACCTTGTTTTTAAAAAACTGGTTATTTCTGTATTTCATGATTGCAACTTGCTGAAAAGTGTCAACAGTGTTCCTTTCATCGAGTTTAAACAGTACAGCAAAAATGGTACTTACAGAGTGCATCAAACATGACTTAGACCTTGTTTGTGAAAAACGGTTTATTTCTGTATTTCCTGATTGCAACGTGCTGAAGTGTCAACAATGTTTCTTTCATCGAGTTTAAACAGTACAGCAAAATGGTACTTAAACAGAGTGACCTTGTTTTTGAAAAACTGTTTATTGCTGTATTACTTGATTGCAACTTGCTGAACAGTGTCAACAGTGTTCCTATCATCCTGATTAAGCAGTACAGCAAAAATGGTACTTACAGAGTGCATCAAACATGATTTAGGCCTTGTTTGTGAAAAACTATTTGTTTCTGTATTTCATGATTGCAACTTGCTGAAAAGTGTCAACAATGTTCCTTTCATCGAGATTAAACAGAACAGCAAAATGGTACTTACAGAGTGATTCATGACTTAGACCTTGTTTGTGATAAAGGGTTTATTACTGTATTTCATGATTGCAACTTGCTGAAAAGTGTCAACAATGTTCCTTTCATCGAGATTAAACAGGACAGCAAAATGGTACTTACAGAGTGACTCATGACTTAGACCTTGTTTTTTAAAAACGGTTTATTTCTGTATTTCATGATTGCAACTTGCTGAAAAGTGTCAACAATGTTCCTTTCATCAAGATTAAACAGGACAGCAAAATTGTACTTACAGAGTGACTCATGACTTCGACCTATTTTTTGAAAAACTGTTTATTTCTGTATTTCATGATTGCAACTTGCTGAAAAGTGTCAACAATGTTCCTTTCATCGAGATTAAACAGGACAGCAAAAATGGTACTTACAGAGTGCATGAAACATGACTTAGACCTTGTTTGTGAAAAACGGTTTATTTCTGTATTTCATGATTGCAACGTGCTGAAGTGTCAACAATGTTTCTTTCATCGAGTTTAAACAGTACAGCAAAATGGTACTTAAACAGAGTGACCTTGTTTTTGAAAAACTGTTTATTTCCGTATTACTTGATTGCAACTTGCTGAACAGTGTCAACAGTGTTCCTATCATCCTGATTAAGCAGTACAGCAAAAATGGTACTTACAGAGTGCATCAAACATGATTTAGGCCTTGTTTGTGAAAAACTATTTATTTCTGTATTTCATGATTGCAACTTGCTGAAAAGTGTCAACAATGTTCCTTTCATCGAGACTAAACAGGACAGCAAAATGGTACTTACAGAGTGACTCATGACTTAGACCTTGTTTTTGAAAAACTGTTTATTTCTGTATTTCATGATTGCAACTTGCTGAAAAGTGTCAACAATGTTCCTTTCATCGAGATTAAACAGAACAGCAAAATGGTACTTAAACAGAGTGACTTTGTTTTTGAAAAACTGTTTATTTCCGTATTACTTGATTGCAACTTGCTGAACAGTGTCAACAGTGTTCCTATCATCCTGATTAAGCAGTACAGCAAAAATGGTACTTACAGAGTGCATCAAACATGATTTAGGCCTTGTTTGTGAAAAACTATTTGTTTCTGTATTTCATGATTGCAACTTGCTGAAAAGTGTCAACAATGTTCCTTTCATCGAGACTAAACAGGACAGCAAAATGGTACTTACAGAGTGACTCATGACTTAGACCTTGTTTTTGAAAAACTGTTTATTTCTGTATTTCATGATTGCAACTTGCTGAAAAGTGTCAACAATGTTCCTTTCATCGAGATTAAACAGAACAGCAAAATGGTACTTACAAAGTGATTCATGACTTAGACCTTGTTTGTGATAAAGGGTTTATTACTGTATTTCATGATTGCAACTTGCTGAAAAGTGTCAACAATGTTCCTTTCATCGAGATTAAACAGGACAGCAAAATGGTACTTACAGAGTGACTCATGACTTAGACCTTGTTTTTTAAAAACGTTTTATTTCTGTATTTCATGATTGCAACTTGCTGAAAAGTGTCAACAATGTTCCTTTCATCAAGATTAAACAGGACAGCAAAATGGTACTTACAGAGTGACTCATGACTTCGACCTATTTTTTGAAAAACTGTTTATTTCTGTATTTCATGATTGCAACTTGCTGAAAAGTGTCAACAATGTTCCTTTCATCGAGATTAAACAGGACAGCAAAATGGTACTTACAGAGTGACTCATGACTTAGACCTTGTTTTTTAAAAACTTTTTATTTCTGTATTTCATGATTGCAACTTGCTGAAAAGTGTCAACAATGTTCCTTTCATCAAGATTAAACAGGACAGCAAAATGGTACTTACAGAGTGACTCATGACTTCGACCTATTTTTTGAAAAACTGTTTATTTCTGTATTTCATGATTGCAACTTGCTGAAAAGTGTCAACAATGTTCCTTTCATCGAGATTAAACAGGACAGCAAAAATGGTACTTACAGAGTGCATCAAACATGACTTAGACCTTGTTTGTGAAAAACGGTTTATTTCTGTATTTCATGATTGCAACTTGCTGAAGTGTCAACAATGTTTCTTTCATCGAGTTTAAACAGTACAGCAAAATGGTACTTAAACAGAGTGACTTTGTTTTTGAAAAACTGCTTATTTCCGTATTACTTGATTGCAACTTGCTGAACAGTGTCAACAGTGTTCCTATCATCCTGATTAAGGAGTACAGCAAAAATGGTACTTACAGAGTGCATCAAACATGATTTAGGCCTTGTTTGTGAAAAACTATTTGTTTCTGTATTTCATGATTGCAACTTGCTGAAAAGTGTCAACAATGTTCCTTTCATCGAGACTAAACAGGACAGCAAAATGGTACTTACAGAGTGACTCATGACTTCGACCTTGTTTTTGAAAAACTGTTTATTTCTGTATTTCATGATTGCAACTTGCTGAAAAGTGTCAACAATGTTCCTTTCATCGAGATTAAACAGAACAGCAAAATGGTACTTACAGAGTGATTCATGACTTAGACCTTGTTTGTGATAAAGGGTTTATTACTGTATTTCATGATTGCAACTTGCTGAAAAGTGTCAACAATGTTCCTTTCATCGAGATTAAACAGGACAGCAAAATGGTACTTACAGAGTGACTCATGACTTAGACCTTGTTTTTTAAAAACGGTTTATTTCTGTATTTCATGATTGCAACTTGCTGAAAAGTGTCAACAATGTTCCTTTCATCAGGATTAAACAGGACAGCAAAATGGTACTTACAGAGTGACTCATGACTTCGACCTATTTTTTGAAAAACTGTTTATTTCTGTATTTCATGATTGCAACTTGCTGAAAAATGTCAACAATGTTCCTTTCATCGAGATTAAACAGGACAGCAAAATGGTACTTACAGAGTGACTCATGACTTAGACCTTGTTTTTGAAAAACGGTTTATTTCTGTATTACATGATTGCAACTTGATGAAAAGTGTCAACAGTGTTCCTATTATCCTGATTAAGCAGTACAGCAAAAATGGTACATACAGAGTGCATCAAACATGACTTAGACACTGTTTGTGAAAAACGGTTTATTTCCATATTACTTGATTGCAACTTGCTGAACAGTGTCAACAGTGTTCCTATCATCCTGATTAAGCAGTACAGAAAAAATGGTACTTACAGAGTGCATCAAACATGATTTAGGCCTTGTTTGTGAAAAACTATTTGTTTCTGTATTTCATGATTGCAACTTGCTGAAAAGTGTCAACAATGTTCCTTTCATCGAGACTAAACAGGACAGCAAAATGGTACTTACAGAGTGACTCATGACTTAGACCTTGTTTTTGAAAAACTGTTTATTTCTGTATTTCATGATTGCAACTTGCTGAAAAGTGTCAACAATGTTCCTTTCATCGAGATTAAACAGGACAGCAAAATGGTACTTACAGAGTGACTCATGACTTAGACCTTGTTTGTGAAAAACAGTTTATTTCTGTATTTCATGATTGCAACTTGCTGAAAAGTGTCAACAATGTTCCTTTCATCGAGATTAAACAGGACAGCAAAATGGTACTTACAGAGTGACTCATGACTAAGACCTTGTTTTTGAAAAACGGTTTATTTCTGTATTTCATGATTGCAACTTGCTGAAAAGTGTCAACAATGTTCCTTTCATCGAGATTAAACAGGACAGCAAAATGGTACTTACAGAGTGACTCATGACTTAGACCTTGTTTTTAAAAAACTGTTTATTTCTGTATTTCATGATTGCAACTTGCTGAAAAGTGTTCCTTTCATCGAGTTTAAACAGTACAGCAAAATGGTACTTACAGAGGGACTCAAACATGACTTAGACCTTGTTTAAAAAAAAAAGTTTATTTCTGTATTTCATGATTGCAACTTGATGAAGTGTCAACAGTGTTCCTTTCATCGAGTTTAAACAGTACAGCAACATGGTACTTAACAGAGTGACCTTGTTTTTGAAAAACTGTTTATTTCTGTATTACATGATTGCAACTTGCTGAAAAGTGTCAACAGTGTTCCTATCATCCTGATTAAACAGTACTGCAAAAATGGTACTTACAGAGTGTATCAAACATGATTTAGGCCTTGTTTGTGAAAAACTATTTATTTCTGTATTTCATGATTGCAACTTGCTGAAAAGTGTCAACAATGTTCCTTTCATCGAGATTAAACAGGACAGCAAAATGGTACTTACAGAGTGACTCATGACTTAGACCTTGTTTTTGAAAAACTGTTTATTTCTGTATTTCATGATTGCAACTTGCTGAAAAATGTCAACAATGTTCCTTTCATCGAGATTAAACAGGACAGCAAAATGGTACTTACAGAGTGACTCATGACTTAGACCTTGTTTTTGAAAAACTGTTTATTTCTGTATTACATGATTGCAACTTGCTGAAGTGTCAACAATGTTCCTTTCATCGAGTTAAAACAGTACAGCAAAATGATACTTACAGAGTGACTAAAACATGACTTAGACCTTGTTTTTAAAAAAACAGTTTATTTCTGTATTTCATGATTGCAACTTGCTGAAGTGTCAACAAAGTGTCAACAGTGTTCCTATCATCCTGATTAAGCAGTACAGCAAAAATGGTACTTACAGAGTTCATCAAACATGACTTAGACCTTGTTTGTGAAAAACGGTTTATTTCTGTATTTCATGATTGCAACTTGCTGAAAAGTGTTAACAGTGTTCCTTTCATCGAGTTTAAACAGTACAGCAAAAATGGTACTTACAGAGTGCATCAAACATGACTTAGACCTTGTTTCTGAAAACGTTTTATTTCTGTATTTCATGATTGCAACTTGCTGAAAAGTGTCAACAATTTTCCTTTCATCGAGATTAAGCAGTACAGCAAAATGGTACTTACAGAGTGACTCAAATGACTTAGACCTTGTTTTTGAAAAACGGTTTATTTCTGTATTTCATGATTGCAACTTGCTGAAAAGTGTCAACAGTGTTCCTTTCATCGAGTTTAAACAGTACAGCAAAATGGTACTTAACAGAATGACCTTGTTTTTGAAAAACGTTATTTCTGTATTTCATGATTGCAACTTGCTGAAAAGTGTCAACAATGTTCCTTTCATCGAGATGAAACAGTACAGCAAAATGGTACTTACAGAGTGACTCAAACATGACTTAGACCTTGTTTTTGAAAAACACTTTATTTCTGTATTTCATGATTGCAACTTGCTGAAAAGTGTCAACAAGTGTTCCTATCATCCTGATTAAGCAATAAAGCAAAAATGGTACTTACAGAGTGACTCAAACATGACTTTGACCTTGTTCTTGAAAAACTGTTTATCTCTGTATTTTATGATTGCAATTTGCTGAAAAGAGTCAACAGTGTTCCTTTCATCGAGTTTAAACAGTACAGCAAAATAGTACTTAACAGAATGACCTTGTTTTGGAAGAAGTGTTTATTTCTGTATTACACGATTGCAACTTGCTGAAAAGTGTCAACAATGTTCCTTTCATCGAGATGAAACATTACAGTAAAATGGTACTTACAGAGTGACTCAAACATGACTTAGACCTTGTTTTTGAAAAACGGTTTATTTCTGTATTTCATGATTGCAACTTGCTGAAAAGTGTCAACAATGTTCCTTTCATCGAGATTAAACAGTACAGCAAAATGGTACTTACAGAGTGACTCAAACATGACTTAGACCTTGTTTTTGAAAAACTGTTTATTTCTGTATTTCATGATTGCAACTTGCTGAAAAGTGTCAACAGTGTTCCTTTCATCGAGTTTAAACAGTACAGCAAAATGGTACTTAACAGAATGACCTTGTTTTTGAAAAAGTGTTTATTTCTGTATTACATGATTGCAACTTGCTGAAAAGTGTCAACAGTGTTCCTTTCATCGAGTTTAAACAGTACAGCAAAAATGGTACTTACAGAGTGCATCAAACATGACTTAGACCTTGTTTCTGAAAAACGGTTTTTTTCTGTATTACATGATTGCAACTTGCTGAAAAGAGTCAACAATTTTCCTTTCATCGAGATTAAGCAGTACAGCAAAATGGTACTTACAGAGTGACTCAAACATGACTTAGACCTTGTTTTTGAAAAACGGTTTATTTCTGTATTTCATGATTGCAACTTGCTGAAAAGTGTCAACAGTGTTCCTTTCATCGAGTTTAAACAGTACAGCAAAATGGTACTTAACAGAATGACCTTGTTTTTGAAAAACTGTTTATTTCTGTATTACATGATTGCAACTTGCTGTAAAGTGTCAACAGTGTTCCTATCATCCTGAATAAGCAGTACAGCAAAAACGGTACTTACTGAGTGCAACAAACATGATTTAGGCCTTGTTTGTGAAAAACTGTTTATCTCTGTATTTTATGATTGCAATTTGCTGAAAAGTGTCAACAGTGTTCCTTTCATCGAGTTTAAACAGTACAGCAAAATGGTACTTAACAGAATGACCTTGTTTTGGAAGAAGTGTTTAATTCTGTATTACACGATTGCAACTTGCTGAAAAGTGTCAACAATGTTCCTTTCATCGAGATGAAACATTACAGTAAAATGGTACTTACAGAGTGACTCAAACATGACTTAGACCTTGTTTTTGAAAAACGGTTTATTTCTGTATTTCATGATTACAACTTGCTGAAAAGTGTCAACAATGTTCCTTTCATCGAGATTAAACAGTACAGCAAAATGGTACTTACAGAGTGACTCAAACATGACTTAGACCTTGTTTTTGAAAAACTGTTTATTTCTGTATTTCATGATTGCAACTTGCTGAAAAGTGTCAACAGTGTTCCTTTCATCGAGTTTAAACAGTACAGCAAAATGGTACTTAACAGAATGACCTTGTTTTTGAAAAAGTGTTTATTTCTGTATTACATGATTGCAACTTGCTGAAAAGTGTCAACAGTGTTCCTTTCATCGAGTTTAAACAGTACAGCAAAAATGGTACTTACAGAGTGCATCAAACATGACTTAGACCTTGTTTCTGAAAAACGGTTTTTTTCTGTATTTCATGATTGCAACTTGCTGAAAAGTCTCAACAATTTTCCTTTCATCGAGATTAAGCAGTACAGCAAAATGGTACTTACAGAGTGACTCAAACATGACTTAGACCTTGTTTTTGAAAAACGGTTTATTTCTGTATTTCATGATTGCAACTTGCTGAAAAGTGTCAACAGTGTTCCTTTAATCGAGTTTAAACAGTACAGCAAAATGGTACTTAACAGAATGACCTTGTTTTTGAAAAACTGTTTATTTCTGTATTACATGATTGCAACTTGCTGAAAAGTGTCAACAGTGCTCCTATCATCCTGATTAAGCAGTACAGCAAAAAAGGTACTTACAGAGTGCATCAAACATGACTTAGACCTTGTTTGTGAAAAACTGTTTATTTCTGTATTTCATGATTGCAACTTGCTGAAAAGTGTCAACAATGTTCCTTTCATCGAGATTAAACAGTACAGCAAAATGGTACTTAACAGAGTGACCTTGTTTTTGAAAAACTGTTTATTCCTGTATTACATGATTGCAACTTGCTGAAAAGTGTCAACAGTATTCCTTTCATCGAGTTTAAACAGTACAGCAAAATGGTACTTAACAGAGTGACCTTGTTTTTGAAAAAGTGTTTATTTCTGTATTTCTTTCATCGAGTTTAAACAGTACAGCAAAATGGTACTTAACAGAATGACCTTGATTTTGAAAAAGTGTTTATTTCTGTATTACATGATTGCACTTGCTGAAAAGTGTCAACAGTGCTCCTATCATCCTGATTAAGCAGTACAGCAAAAATGGTACTTACAGAGTGCATCAAACATGATTTAGACCTTGTTTGTGAAAAACGGTTTATTTCTGTATTTCATGATTGCAACTTGCTGAAAAGTGTCAACAAGTGTTCCTATCATCCTGATTAAGCAGTACAGCAAAAATGGTACTTACAGAGTGACTCAAACATGACTTTGACCTTGTTTTTGAAAAACTGTTTATCTCTGTATTTTATGATTGCAATTTGCTGAAAAGTGTCAACAGTGTTCCTTTCATCGAGTTTAAACAGTACAGCAAAATGGTACTTAACAGAATTACCTTTATTTGAAAAACTGTTTATTTCTGTATTACACGATTGCAACTTGCTGAAAAGTGTCAACAATGTTCCTTTCATCGAGATTAAACAGTACAGCAAAATGGTACTTACAGAGTGACTCAAACATGATTTAGACCTTGTTTTTGAAAAACGGTTTATTTCTGTATTTCATGATTGCAACTTGCTGAAAAGTGTCAACAAGTGTTCCTATCATCCTGATTAAGCAGTAAAGCAAAAATGGTACTTACAGAGTGACTCAAACATGACTTTGACCTTGTTTTTGAAAAACTGTTTATCTCTGTATTTTATGATTGCAATTTGCTGAAAAGTGTCAACAGTGTTCCTTTCATCGAGTTTAAACAGTACAGCAAAATGGTACTTAACAGAATGACCTTGTTTTGGAAGAAGTGTTTATTTCTGTATTACACGATTGCAACTTGCTGAAAAGTGTCAACAATGTTCCTTTCATCGAGATGAAACAGTACAGCAAAATGGTACTTACAGAGTGACTCAAACATGACTTAGACCTTGTTTTTGAAAAACTGTTTATTTCTGTATTTCATGATTGCAACTTGCTGAAAAGTGTCAACAGTGTTCCTTTCATCGAGTTTAACAGAATGACCTTGTTTTTGAAAAACTGTTTATTTCTGTATTACATGATTGCAACTTGCTTAAAAGTGTCAACAGTGCTCCTATCATCCTGATTAAGCAGTACAGCAAAAATGGTACTTGCAGAGTGCATCAAACATGACTTAGACCTTGTTTGTGAAAAACTGTTTTTTTCTGTATTTCATGATTGCAACTTGCTGAAAAGTGTCAACAATGTTCCTTTCATCGAGATGAAACAGTACAGCAAAATGGTACTTACAGAGTGACTCAAACATGACTTAGACCTTGTTTGTGAAAAACTGTTTATTTCTGTACTTCATGATTGCAACTTGCTGAAAAGTGTCAACAGTGTTCCTTTCATCGAATTTAAACAGTACAGCAAAATGGTACTTAACAGAATGACCTTGTTTTTGAAAAACTGTTTATTTCTGTATTACATGATTGCAACTTGCTGTAAAGTGTCAACAGTGTTCCTATCATCCTGAATAAGCAGTACAGCAAAAACGGTACTTACTGAGTGCAACAAACATGATTTAGGCCTTGTTTGTGAAAAACGGTTTATTTCTGTATTTCATGATTGCAACTTGCTGAAAAGTGTCAACAAAGTTCCTTTCATCGAGATTAAACAGTACAGCAAAATGGTACTTACAGAGTGACTCAAACATGACTTAGACCTTGTTTTTGAAAAACGGTTTATTTCTGTATTTCATGATTGCAACTTGCTGAAAAGTGTCAACAAGTGTTCCTATCATCGTGATTAAGCAGTAAAGCAAAAATGGTACTTACAGAGTGACTCAAACATGACTATGACCTTGTTTTTGAAAAACTGTTTATCTCTGTATTTTATGATTGCAATTTGCTGAAAAGTGTCAACAGTGTTCCTTTCATCGAGTTTAAACAGTACAGCAAAATGGTACTTAACAGAATGACCTTGTTTTGGAAGAAGTGTTTATTTCTGTATTACACGATTGCAACTTGCTGAAAAGTGTCAACAATGTTCCTTTCATCGAGATGAAACAGTACAGCAAAATGGTACTTACAGAGTGACTCAAACATGACTTAGACCTTGTTTTTGAAAAACGGTTTATTTCTGTATTTCATGATTGCAACTTGCTGAAAAGTGTCAACAGTGTTCCTTTCATCGAGTTTAACAGAATGACCTTGTTTTTGAAAAACTGTTTATTTCTGTATTACATGATTGCAACTTGCTGAAAAGTGTCAACATTGCTCCTATCATCCTGATTAAGCAGTACAGCAAAAATGGTACTTACAGAGTGCATCAAACATGACTTAGACCTTGTTTGTGAAAAACGGTTTTTTTTCTGTATTTCATGATTGCAACTTGCTGAAAAGTGTCAACAATGTTCCTTTCATCGAGATTAAACAGTACAGCAAAATGGTACTTACAGAGTGACTCAAACATGACTTAGACCTTGTTTTTGAAAAACGGTTTATTTCTGTATTTCATGATTGCAACTTGCTGAAAAGTGTCAACAGTGTTCCTTTCATCGAGTTTAAACAGTACAGCAAAATGGTACTTAACAGAATGACCTTGTTTTTGAAAAACTGTTTATTTCTGTATTACATGATTGCAACTTGCTGTAAAGTGTCAACAGTGTTCCTATCATCCTGAATAAGCAGTACAGCAAAAACGGTACTTACTGAGTGCATCAAACATGATTTAGGCCTTGTTTGTGAAAAACGGTTTATTTCTGTATTTCATGATTGCAACTTGCTGAAAAGTGTCAACAATGTTCCTTTCATCGAGATTAAACAGTACAGCAAAATGGTACTTACAGAGTGACTCAAACATGACTTAGACCTTGTTTTTGAAAAACGGTTTATTTCTGTATTTCATGATTGCAACTTGCTGAAAAGTGTCAACAAGTGTTCCTATCATCCTGATTAAGCAGTAAAGCAAAAATGGTACTTACAGAGTGACTCAAACATGACTTTGACCTTGTTTTTGAAAAACTGTTTATCTCTGTATTTTATGATTGCAATTTGCTGAAAAGTGTCAACAGTGTTCCTTTCATCGAGTTTAAACAGTACAGCAAAATGGTACTTAACAGAATGACCTTGTTTTTGAAAAACTGTTTATTTCTGTATTACATGATTGCAACTTGCTGTAAAGTGTCAACAGTGTTCCTATCATCCTGAATAAGCAGTACAGCAAAAACGGTACTTACTGAGTGCATCAAACATGATTTAGGCCTTGTTTGTGAAAAACGGTTTATTTCTGTATTTCATGATTGCAACTTGCTGAAAAGTGTCAACAATGTTCCTTTCATCGAGATTAAACAGTACAGCAAAATGGTACTTACAGAGTGACTCAAACATGACTTAGACCTTGTTTTTGAAAAACGGTTTATTTCTGTATTTCATGATTGCAACTTGCTGAAAAGTGTCAACAAGTGTTCCTATCATCCTGATTAAGCAGTAAAGCAAAAATGGTACTTACAGAGTGACTCAAACATGACTTTGACCTTGTTTTTGAAAAACTGTTTATCTCTGTATTTTATGATTGCAATTTGCTGAAAAGTGTCAACAGTGTTCCTTTCATCGAGTTTAAACAGTACAGCAAAATGGTACTTAACAGAATGACCTTGTTTTGGAAGAAGTGTTTATTTCTGTACTACACGATTGCAACTTGCTGAAAAGTGTCAACAATGTTCCTTTCATCGAGTTTAAACAGTACAGCAAAATGGTACTTACAGAGTGAGTCAAACATGACTTAGACCTTGTTTGTGAAAAACTGTTTATTTCTGTATTTCATGATTGCAACTTGCTGAAAAGTGTCAACAGTGTTCCTTTCATCGAGTTTAAACAGTACAGCAAAATGGTACTTAACAGAATGACCTTGTTTTTGAAAAACTGTTTATTTCTGTATTACATGATTGCAACTTGCTGAAAAGTGTTAACAGTGCTCCTATCATCCTGATTAAGCAGTACAGCAAAAATGGTACTTACAGAGTGCATCAAACATGACTTAGACCTTGTTTGTGAAAAACGGTTTTTTTCTGTATTTCATGATTGCAACTTGCTGAAAAGTGTCAACAATGTTCCTTTCATCGAGATTAAACAGTACAGCAAAATGGTACTTACAGAGTGACTCAAACATGACTTAGACCTTGTTTTTGAAAAACGGTTTATTTCTGTATTTCATGATTGCAACTTGCTGAAAAGTGTCAACAGTGTTCCTTTCATCGAGTTTAAACAGTACAGCAAAATGGTACTTAACAGAATGACCTTGTTTTTGAAAAACTGTTTATTTCTGTATTACATGATTGCAACTTGCTGGAAAGTGTCAACAGTGTTCCTATCATCCTGAATAAGCAGTACAGCAAAAACGGTACTTACTGAGTGCATCAAACATGATTTAGGCCTTGTTTGTGAAAAACGTTTTTTTTCTGTATTTCATGATTGCAACTTGCTGAAAAGTGTCAACAATGTTCCTTTCATCGAGATTAAACAGTACAGCAAAATGGTACTTACAGAGTGACTCAAACATGACTTAGACCTTGTTTTTGAAAAACGGTTTATTTCTGTATTTCATGATTGCAACTTGCTGAAAAGTGTCAACAAGTGTTCCTATCATCCTGATTAAGCAGTAAAGCAAAAATGGTACTTACAGAGTGACTCAAACATGACTTTGACCTTGTTTTTGAAAAACTGTTTATCTCTGTATTTTATGATTGCAATTTGCTGAAAAGTGTCAACAGTGTTCCTTTCATCGAGTTTAAACAGTACAGCAAAATGGTACTTAACAGAATGACCTTGTTTTGGAAGAAGTGTTTATTTCTGTATTTCATGATTGCAACTTGCTGAAAAGTGTCAACAATGTTCCTTTCATCGAGTTTAAACAGTACAGCAAAATGGTACTTACAGAGTGAGTCAAACATGACTTAGACCTTGTTTGTGAAAAACTGTTTATTTCTGTATTTCATGATTGCAACTTGCTGAAAAGTGTTAACAGTGTTCCTTTCATCGAGTTTAAACAGTACAGCAAAATGGTACTTAACAGAGTGACCTTGTTTTTGAAAAACTGTTTATTTCTGTATTACATGATTGCAACTTGCTGAAAAGTGTTAACAGTGCTCCTATCATCCTGATTAAGCAGTACAGCAAAAATGGTACTTACAGAGTGCATCAAACATGACTTAGACCTTGTTTGTGAAAAACGGTTTTTTTTCTGTATTTCATGATTGCAACTTGCTGAAAAGTGTCAACAATGTTCCTTTCATCGAGATTAAACAGTACAGCAAAATGGTACTTACAGAGTGACTCAAACATGACTTAGACCTTGTTTTTGAAAAACGGTTTATTTCTGTATTTCATGATTGCAACTTGCTGAAAAGTGTCAACAGTGTTCCTTTCATCGAGTTTAAACAGTACAGCAAAATGGTACTTAACAGAATGACCTTGTTTTTGAAAAACTGTTTATTTCTGTATTACATGATTGCAACTTGCTGGAAAGTGTCAACAGTGTTCCTATCATCCTGAATAAGCAGTACAGCAAAAACGGTACTTACTGAGTGCATCAAACATGATTTAGGCCTTGTTTGTGAAAAACGTTTTTTTTCTGTATTTCATGATTGCAACTTGCTGAAAAGTGTCAACAATGTTCCTTTCATCGAGATTAAACAGTACAGCAAAATGGTACTTACAGAGTGACTCAAACATGACTTAGACCTTGTTTTTGAAAAACTGTTTATTTCTGTATTTCATGATTGCAACTTGCTGAAAAGTGTCAACAGTGTTCCTTTCATCGAGTTTAAACAGTACAGCAAAATGGTACTTAACAGAATGACTTTGTTTTTGAAAAAGTGTTTATTTCTGTATTACATGATTGCAACTTGCTGAAAAGTGTCAACAGTGCTCCTATCATCCTGATTAAGCAGTACAGCAAAAATGGTACTTACAGAGTTCATCAAACATGACTTAGACCTTGTTTATGAAAAACGGTTTATTTCTGTATTTCATGATTGCAACTTGCTGAAAAGTGTCAACAATGTTCCTTTCATCGAGATTAAACAGTACAGCAAAATGGTACTTACAGAGTGACTCAAACCTTGTTTTTGAAAAACTGTTTATTTCTGTATTCCTTTCATCGAGTTTAAACAGTACAGCAAAATGGTACTTAACAGAATGACCTTGATTTTGAAAAACTGTTTATTTCTGTATTACATGATTGCAACTTGCTGAAAAGTGTCAAAAGTGCTCCAATCATCCTGATTAAGCAGTACAGCAAAAATGGTTCTTACAGAGTGCATCAAACATGACTTAGACCTTGTTTGTGAAAAACGGTTTATTTCTGAATTTCATGATTGCAACTTGCTGAAAAGTGTCAACAATGTTCCTTTCATCGAGATTAAACAGTACAGCAAAATGGTACTTACAGAGTGACTCAAACATGACTTAGACCTTGTTTTTGAAAAACTGTTTATTTCTGTATTTCATGATTGCAACTTGCTGAAAAGTGTCAACAGTGTTCCTTTCATCGAGTTTAAACAGTACAGCAAAATGGTACTTAACAGAATGACCTTGTTTTTGAAAAAGTGTTTATTTCTGTATTTCATGATTGCAACTTGCTGAAAAGTGTCAACAGTGTTCCTTTCATCGAGTTTAAACAGTACAGCAAAATGGTACTTACAGAGTGACTCAAACATGACTTAGACCTTGTTTTTGAAAAACGGTTTATTTCTGTATTTCATGATTGCAACTTGCTGAAAAGTGTCAACAATGTTCCTTTCATCGAGATTAAACAGTACAGCAAAATGGTACTTACAGAGTGACTCAAACATGACTTAGACCTTGTTTTTGAAAAACGGTTTATTTCTGTATTTCATGATTGCAACTTGCTGAAAAGTGTCAACAAGTGTTCCTATCATCCTGATTAAGCAGTAAAGCAAAAATGGTACTTACAGAGTGACTCAAACATGACTTTGACATTGTTTTTGAAAAACTGTTTATCTCTGTATTTTATGATTGAAATTTGCTGAAAAGTGTCAACAGTGTTCCTTTCATCGAGTTTAAACAGTACAGCAAAATGGTACTTAACCTCTTACATCTAGGGGGCAGTAATTTCACGGCTGGATAAAAAACGTACCCGATTTAATCTGATTATTAGTCCTGCCCAGAAACTGGAATATGCATATAATTATTAGCTTTGGAGAGAAAACACTCCAAAGTTTCTGAAACTGTTTGAATGGTGTCTGTGAGTATAACAGAACTCCTATGGCAGGCAAAAACCTGAGATGCTTCTGTTCAGGAAGTACGGGAAGTGGTTAAAACAGCCTAGAGCTATTGTCATATTACGTGCGCATAGTGAAAATCACGCAACTCAACCATCTGTTACTCAGTCAATTCTTAAGGTAGAGACTTCTTATTCAGGATTCTGTTTATGTCTACCCCAAAGACAACGTGTGTGAAGCAAGAGCTTCCTGTGACAACCGGAAGTGGAATGACAGATGGTTGAGTTGCGTGATTTTCACTATATGCAGGATGACCATATGACAATAGCTCTAGGCTGTTTTTAACCACTTCCGGTTGTCACAGGAAGCTCTTGCTTCACACACGTTGTCTTTGGGGTAGACATAAACAGAATCCTGAATAAGAAGCCTCTACCTTAAGAATTGACTGAATGACAGATGGTTGAGTTGCGTGATTTTGACTATATGCAGGTTGTCCATATGACAATAGCTCTAGGCTGTTTTAACCACTTCCCGTTGTCACAGGAAGTTCTTACTCAACACACGTTGTCTTTGGGGTAGACATAAACAGAATCCTGAATAAGAAGTCTCTACCTTAAGAATTGACTGAGTAACAGATGGTTGAGTTGCGTGATTTTCACTATGTGCACGTAATATGAAAATAGCTCTTGGGTGTTTTTAACCACTTCCGGTTGTCACAGGAAGCTCTTGCTTCACACACGTTGTCTTTGGGGTAGACATAAACAGAATCCTGAATAAGAAGTTTCTACCTTAAGAATTGACTGACTAACAGATGGTTGAGTTGTGTGATTTTCACTATGCGCACGTAATATGACAATAGCTCTTGGGTGTTTTTAACCACTTCCGGTTGTCACAGGAAGCTCTTGCTTCACACACGTTGTCTTTGGGGTAGACATAAACAGAATCCTGAATAAGAAGCCTCTACCTTAAGAATTGACTGAATGACAGATGGTTGAGTTGCGTGATTTTCACTATATGCAGGATGACCATATGACAATAGCTCTAGGCTGTTTTTAACCACTTCCGGTTGTCACAGGAAGCTCTTGCTTCACACACGTTGTCTTTGGGGTAGACATAAACAGAATCCTGAATAAGAAGCCTCTACCTTAAGAATTGACTGAATGACAGATGGTTGAGTTGCGTGATTTTCACTATATGCAGGTTGTCCATATGACAATAGCTCTAGGCTGTTTTAACCACTTCCCGTTGTCACAGGAAGTTCTTACTCAACACACGTTGTCTTTGGGGTAGACATAAACATAATCCTGAATAAGAAGTCTCTACCTTAAGAATTGACTGAGTAACAGATGGTTGAGTTGCGTGATTTTCACTATGTGCACTTAATATGACAATAGCTCTTGGGTGTTTTTAACCACTTCCGGTTGTCACAGGAAGTTCTTGCTTCACACACGTTGTCTTTGGGGTAGACATAAACAGAATCCTGAATAAGAAGTCTCTACCTTAAGAATTGACTGAGTAACAGATGGTTGAGTTGCGTGATTTTCACTATGTGCACGTAATTTGACAATAGCTCTAGGCTGTTTTAACCACTTCCCTTTGTCACAGGAAGTTCTTACTCAACACACATTGTCTTTGGGGTAGACATAAACAGAATCCTGAATAAGAAGTCTCTACCTTAAGAATTGACTGAATGACAGATGGTTGAGTTGCGTGATTTTCACTATATGCAGGATGACCATATGACAATAGCTCTAGGCTGTTTTTAACCACTTCCGGTTGTCACAGGAAGCTCTTGCTTCACACACGTTGTCTTTGGGGTAGACATAAACAGAATCCTGAATAAGAAGCCTCTACCTTAAGAATTGACTGAATGACAGATGGTTGAGTTGCGTGATTTTCACTATATGCAGGTTGTCCATATGACAATAGCTCTAGGCTGTTTTAACCACTTCCCGTTGTCACAGGTAGTTCTTACTCAACACACGTTGTCTTTGGGGTAGACATAAACAGAATCCTGAATAAGAAGTCTCTACCTTAAGAATTGACTGAGTAACAGATGGTTGAGTTGCGTGATTTTCACTATGTGCACGTAATATGACAATAGCTCTTGGGTGTTTTTAACCACTTCCGGTTGTCACAGGAAGCTCTTGCTTCACACACGTTGTCTTTGGGGTAGACATAAACAGAATCCTGAATAAGAAGTCTCTACCTTAAGAATTGACTGACTAACAGATGGTTGAGTTGCGTGATTTTCACTATGAGCACGTAATATGACAATAGCTCTTGGGTGTTTTTAACCACTTCCGGTTGTCACAGGAAGCTCTTGCTTCACACACGTTGTCTTTGGGGTAGACATAAACAGAATCCTGAATAAGAAGTCTCTACCTTAAGAATTGACTGAGTAACAGATGGTTGAGTTGCGTGATTTTCACTATCTGCAGTTGGCAATATGACAATAGCTCTAGGCTATTTTTAACCACTTCCGGTTGTCACAGGAAGCTCTTGCTTCACACACGTTGTCTTTGGGGTAGACATAAACAGAATCCTGAATAAGAAGTCTCTACCTTAAGAATTGACTGAGTAACAGATGGTTGAGTTGCGTGATTTTCACTATCTGCAGGTGGCAATATGACAATAGCTCTAGGCTATTTTTAACCACTTCCGGTTGTCACAGGAAGCTCTTGCTTCACACACGTTGTCTTTGGGGTAGACATAAACAGAATCCTGAATAAGAAGCCTCTACCTTAGGAATTGACTGAATGACAGATGGTTGAGTTGAGTGATTTTCACTATATGCAGGTTGTCCATATGACAATAGCTCTTGGCTGTTTTAACCCCTTCCCGTTGTCACAGGAAGTTCTTACTCAACACACGTTGTCTTTGGGGTAGACATAAACAGAATCCTGAATAAGAAGTCTCTACCTTAAGAATTGACTGAGTAACAGACGGTTGAGTTGCGTGATTTTCACTATGTGCACGTAATATGACAATAGCTCTTTACCTGTCTGAACATTTCTTGCCCTTCTTTATTATCTCTGTCGTTTACAAAGGATCTCTGCTCTTACGTGACACTTCGCACGTCAACAATGGCCTCTCATAGCCCGGGAAAAACAGGAATGACGTAATTCAAAGCCCTGGCTGAAGCACACGAGAGCAAAAGCTGAGTGGTCAGTCAATGGACTAAGCCTTAGGCGCGTGACACGCCCCGCCCCCGGCTTTTGGTTTTTTCCTCAGTTTACAGACAGGCAGATTCCCGGTCGGAATATTATCGCTTCTCTACGAGATAAATTGCATAAATATTGGTTTTAAACAGCGGTTGACATGCTTCGAAGTACGGTAATGGAATATTTAGAAATTTTTTGTCATATTTTGCGTCATGCTCGTGGCCGAGATTTAGCGTTGGGATAGTGTCTAGAACGCACGAACAAAACGTCGCTGTTTGGATATAACGATGGATTATTTGGGACCAAACCTACATTTGTTATTGAAGTAGAAGTCCTGGCAGTGTATTCTGATGAAGAACAAGCAAGGTAAGAACATTTTTCTTATAGGAAATGTGATTTTGGTGAAGGCTAAACTTGCAGGGTGTCTAAATAGCTAGCCCTGTAACGCCGGGCTATGTACTTAGATTATTGCAAAATGTGCTTCATCCGAAAAGCTATTTTAAAATCGGACATATCGAGTGCATAGAGGAGTTCTGTATCTATAATTCTTAAAATAATTGTTATGCTTTTTGTGAACGTTTATCGTGAGTAATTTAGTAAAATCACCGGAAGTGTTCGGTGGGAATGCTAGTTCTGAACGTCACATGCTAATGTAAAAAGCTGGTTTTTGATATAAATATGAACTTGATTGAACAGACATGCATGTATTGTATAACACAATGTCCTAGGTGTGTCATCTGATGAAGATCATCAAAGGTTAGTGCTGCATTTAGATATGGTTTGGGTTTATGTGACATGATATGCTAGCTTGAAAAATGGCTGTGTGATTATTCCTGGCTGGGTACTCTGCTGACATAATCTAATGTTTTGCTTTCGCTGTAAAGCCTTTTTGAAATCGGACAGTTTGGTTAGATAAAGGAGAGTCTTGTCTTTAAATAGCTGTAAAATAGTCATATGTTTGAAAAGTGTAAGTTTTCGGATTTAGAGGAGTTTGAATTTCGCGCCCCGCCCATCATTGGATATTGGAGCAGACGTTCCGCTAGCGGAACGTGTAGATGTAAGAGGTTTTAACAGAGTGACCTTGTTTTTGAAAAACTGTTTATTTCTGTATTACATGATTGCAACGTGCTGAAAAGTGTCAACAGTGTTCCTATCATCCTGATTAAACAGTACTGCAAAAATGGTACTTACAGAGTGCATCAAACATGATTTAGACCTTGTTTGTGAAAAACTATTTATTTCTGTATTTCATGATTGCAACTTGCTGAAAAGTGTCAACAATGTTCCTTTCATCGAGTTTAAACAGGACAGCAAATTGTTACTTACAGAGTGACTCATGACTTAGACCTTGTTTTTGAAAAACTGTTTATTTCTGTATTTCATGATTGCAGCTTGCTGAAAAGTGTCAACAATGTTCCTTTCATCGAGATTAAACAGGACAGCAAAATGGTACTTACAGAGTGACTCATGACTTAGACCTTGTTTTTATAAAACTGTTTATTTCTGTATTACATGATTGCAACTTGCTGAAATGTGTCAACAGTGTTCCTATTATCCTGATTAAGCAGTACAGCAAAAATGGTACTTACAGAGTGCATCAAACATGACTTAGAACTTGTTTTTGAAAAACTGTTTATTTCTGTATTTCATGATTGCAACTTGCTGAAAAGTGTCAACAGTATTCCTTTCATCGAGTTTAAACAGTACAGCAAAATGGTACTTAACAGAGTGACTTTGTTTTTGAAAAACTGTTTATTTCTGTATTACATGATTGCAACTTGCTGAAAAGTGTCAACAGTGTTCCTATCATCCTGATTAAACAGTACTGCAAAAATGGTACTTACAGAGTGCATCAAACATGATTTAGGCCTTGTTTGTGAAAAACTTTTTATTTCTGTATTTCTTGATTGCAACTTGCTGAAAAGTGTCAACAATGTTCCTTTCATCGAGTTTAAACAGGACAGCAAAATGGTACTTACAGAGTGAATCATGACTTAGACCTTGTTTTTGAAAAACTGTTTATTTCTGTATTTCATGATTGCAACTTGCTGAAAAGTTTCAACAATGTTCCTTTCATCGAGATTAAACAGGACAGCAAAATGGTACTTACAGAGTGACTCATGACTTAGACCTTGTTTTTGAAAAACTGTTTATTTCTGTATTTCATGATTGCAACTTGCTGAAAAATGTCAACAATGTTCCTTTCATCAAGATTAAACAGGACAGCAAAATGGTACTTACAGAGTGACTCATGACTTAGACCTTGTTTTTATAAAACTGTTTATTTCTGTATTACATGATTGCAACTTGCTGAAAAGTGTCAACAGTGTTCCTTTCATCGAGTTTAAACAGTACAGCAAAATGGTACATAACAGTGACCTTGTTTTTGAAAAACTGTTTATTTCTGTATTACATGATTGCAACTTGCTGAAAAGTGTCAACAGTGTTCCTATTATCCTGATTAAGCAGTACAGCAACAATGGTACTTACAGAGTGCATCAAACATGACTTAGACCTTGTTTTTGAAAAACTGTTTATTTCTGTATTTCATGATTGCAACTTGCTGAAGTGTCAACAATGTTCCTTACATCGAGTTTAAACAGTACAGCAAAATGGTACTTACAGAGTGCATCAAACATGACTTAGACCTTGTTTGTGAAAAACGGTTTATTTCTGTATTTCATGGTTGCAACTTGCTGAAAAGTGTCAACAGTGTTCCTTTCATCGAGTTTAAACAGTACAGCAAAATGGTACTTAACAGAGTGACCTTGTTTTTGAAAAACTGTTTATTTCTGTATTACATGATTGCAACTTGCTGAAAAGTGTCAACAGTGTTCCTTTCATCGAGATTAACCTGTTAGGTTATAGGGGGCAGTATTTTCACGTCTGGATAAAAAAATGTACCCAATTTAATCTGGTTACTAATCCTACCCAGTAACTACAATATGCATATACTTATTATATATGGATAGAAAACACCCTAAAGTTTCAAAAACTGTTTGAATGGTGTCTGTGAGTATAACAGAACTCATTTGGCAGGCAAAACCCTGAGACAGATTCTGACAGGAAGTGGATACCTGATGTGTTGAATTGACTTTAAGCCTATACCATTGAAAAACAAAGGGAAGGAGGAATATTTTGGCACTTCCTATTGCTTCCACAAGATGTCCCCAGCCTTTACAAAGTGTTTTGAGTCTTCTACAGTGAGATCTGACTGAAGAAGAGCGTTGGAACGGCGATGGCCCATTAGACACCTGGCGTGCGATTTGATGGTGGGTACTCTCATTCCGAAACGTTTTAAAAGAGAACCCAATGGTCCGCCTTGAATTTTATTCATGTTCTGGTTAAAAAAGGCCCTAATGATTTATGCGATACAACGTTTGACATGTTTGAACGAACTAAAATATATTTTTTCCGTTCTTGAAGTGAAGTGAAGTCCGGCTGGCTTAGATCATGTGCTACAACACGGAGGTTTTTGGACATAAATGATGAGCTTTTTTGAACAAAACTACATTCGTTATGGACCTGGGATTCTTTGGAAGTGACATCTGATGAAGAGAATCAAAGGTAATGGATTATTTACATAGTATTTTCGATTTTAGATCTCTCCAACATGGCGGTTAGTCTGTATCGCAATGCGTATTTTTCTGGCGCAGTGCTCAGATTATTGCAAAGTGTGATTTCCCAGTAAGGTTAATTTTAAATCTGGCAAGTCCATTGCGTTCAAGAGATGTAAATCTATAATTCTTTGAATGACAATATAATATTTTACCAATGTTTTCTAATATTAATTAATTATTTTGTTGTCATGACTTGACTGCCGGTATTGGAGGGAAACGATTTCCTGAACATCAACGCCATAGTAAAACGCTGTTTTTAGATATAAATATGAACTTGATAGAACTAAAAATGCATGCATTGTCTAACATAATGTCCTAGGAGTGTCATCTGATGGAGATTGTAAAAGGTTAGTGCATAATTTTAGCTGATTTTATGGTTTTGGTGACGCCTGTCTTTGAATCGACAATACACTACACAGAGCTATTGTCAATGTACTCTCCTTACATAACCTACCTTTATGCTTTCCCCGTAAAACCTTTTTGAAATCGGTAAACGTGGTTAGATTAAGAAGATGTTTATCTTTCAAAGGGTGCCAGATAGTTGTATGTTTGAAAAACTTGAATTTTGACATTTATTTGGTTTCAAATTTGCCGCTCTTGAAATGCACCTGCTGTTGATAGGGTGCGCCACGGGTGGCACGCTAACGTCCCACATAGCCCCAAGAAGTTAAACAGTACAGCAAAATGGTACATAACAGAGTGACCTTGTTTTTGAAAAACTGTTTATATCTGTATTACATGATTGCAACTTGCTGAAAAGTGTCAACAGTGTTCCTATCATCCTGATTAAACAGTACTGCAAAAATGGTACTTACAGAGTGCATCAAACATGATTTAGACCTTGTTTGTGAAAAACTATTTATTTCTGTATTTCATGATTGCAACTTGCTGAAAAGTGTCAACAATGTTCCTTTCATACATGAAGGGACGTCGCGTGCGCCATCCGTATGGTTAGTGAGAAAGTCCATGTTGCAAATGTACCCTCCCTTACTAGACGTCCGACCACGTCCGATAAATCCGCGGACGGCGTCGGGCCGCTCGCGGGGGCCGGATCTTCCAGGAAGTCATCGAACGGAGTCTCTCGGACCTTCGGTTTCCGTTTAATTAAATTTTCAAATTTTGGTCATTTCCTTGCAGTCCCGGATTATTCCACGAGAGGGCGTATGGAATCATATTGCAAATGTAACATATATCACCAATCGCGACACGGCTTTTTCTCCTAAACGGAAGATAATTCGAAGACGAAACTCGGTCTGCGTGGGTTTGGCATAATGGGCAGTTGGCCCCGAACAGGATGGAGTCGAGGCCTCGACGCTTTTCGAGTTAAGGCTATTTTTCTGGGATTGAAAGTCAAAGAGGAAAATAGAGTGCTGATTTGACCGCTTCACATCAAACTACATGAGCCTACGGTGTCAGGAGAAAAGGAACCATGCATTTACCAATGTTCATTTCAGAGAAATTGTACAATGACACATTGGTGATATTCAACAACAAGAGGGTTTTTTTTCAAAAAAGTTACATATCCAGTTGCAGCGTGTTCAGATGAGTCCGTTAAGGCAGGTTTCGGAGCTCTGCGAGATTTCTGTGATTTTCTGTGATTTTCTGAAACAACACACACTTGTTCAACCCTCTGTAAATAAGTCAGTTCTTAACAGAAACACTTAAAACTCAATATTCTATAAGAGCCTAACGTTCAGATTCCTGTGTCAACCAGAAATGCCTTATAATGGTGTCATAGGGGCTGTTTTGAAGGGTTAAAAAGGTCAGATCTTTCCACAACTTCATATGTGTGACTAGGCAACCCTCATGAACTGTAAATCAGTCATTTATCCCATCAGATGTCAAAGAAAAGCTCTCTCAAACACACACACAGCAAGGACGGAGTGACACAGTGCGGTGCTTAAAGACACAAAGAGCCTGCAATGGCATTACCATTATCTCTAGGCTGAGACGAGTTCAATGAGACGCCCCGCTTGACCGTAGCTTGCTCGGTATGAGCGCAGCGACCGTGAGAAAACTAGGCCCAAAATGAGGCCTGCACCAATATGTCAAGTGCTTATGGGTGACAGTGAGAGAACCATTAGGGTTAGAAGCACAATTCAACCTCAGGAGCGTTCCTGAGGTCCTCCCGATCTGTGCAAGCCTAACCTTGACCCTGTGGCATTAACCCTTCACAGTGAAAAGAAGGTGTTTAGATCAAACTGTGTGCAATGACTTCTCTCCCCATAGGAATACATTGACAATTCTCCTAAATTCAACCTGAAGTCTATGTGGGTTATGAATGCCTTATGAACCTGTCTTCTATAACAATCCATCAGGCTACTGTGAGGTCTACCTGTGTCGATTCTAAGGTTCCTGGAGCAACCGGAAGTTGTTAAAAACAGCCAAGAGCTATTGTCATATGGTCAACCTGCATATAGTGAAAATCACGCAACTCAACCATCTGTCATTCAGTCAATTCTTAAGGTAGAGACTTCATATTCAGGATTCTGTTTATGTCTACCCCAAAGACAACGTGTGTGAAGTAAGAGCTTCATGTGACAACCGGAAGTTGTTAAAAACAGCCAAGAGCTATTGTCATATGGTCAACCTGCATATAGTGAAAATCACGCAACTCAACCATCTGTTATTCAGTCAATTCTTAAGGTAGAGACTTCATATTCAGGATTCTGTTTATGTCTAACCCAAAGACAACGTGTGTTGAGTAAGAGCTTCCTGTGACAACCGGAAGTGGTTAAAAACAGCCAAGAGCTATTGTCATATAACCTGCACACAGTGAAAATCAAGCAACTCAACCCTATGTCATCCAGCCAATTCTTTAGGTAGAGACTTCATATTGAGGATTCTGTATATGCCTACCCCAAAGACAACGTGTGTCTATTCTTTTTGCAACAAAAACACACACACACAATTTGGCCATAGGGACATAGTGTGGGGCTTAGAGTCTTATACCGCCTTCAATAGTTACTTTCGTTCAAACGATTCAAGAACCGTCAGACCTAGAGCTCTGAAATTTTAGAAACCTGTTCTAGAGCTCAAGTCGATAGTGCACAGTGATTTATGGGGCTCTAGAAGGTTCTCTGACCGAGAAACCGCCTCGTACATTTGCAATATTTTCAATTCATTTTGAATATCACGTACATGGCGTCATGTAGAAATGTCCCAGAGTCGCAAGACTAGGTGCATTGAAACCGCCTCGGCCCATAGAGACGGACCCCAATGTCTCTGTCCGATAGCTCATTCAGGGACCCCGTAGTAACGCCCTGAAAAAGTGGATTTTCAGCACCAATTAAGGCCATTGCTCGAGCACCGAATGACCTATCGAGCCGAAACTTGGGATTCGGGGTCGCCTCACATAGGCCTACACATAATGTCAGAGCTGGACCCGCAGCTATAACGTAACTATGTGTTTTATGTTTTTTTATGGTTAAAATTGAAAGCACTGCGAATTATGGGCCTTCTCTGACATATGTGATAGTTGGCTTCTATACGAGTTGGAAAAAGTGGATTTGGTGTCAGATGCTATCAGTTTGGTGTCAGAATGACAACTAATTGACTGATGGACGCTGACTGCTGGGTGACGAGCAATGGAGATTAACCACAGTCACTGCCCGGCCATCCCGAGTTCATCGGGCCAGTCAATTATGCATTTCTGCAGGATTTTTGAGCATGCCTAAATTTGTAATGCTAAATGCTCATTAAATCATGTTGCAAACGTAACGCGCTATATTGCAAACGTAACGTGCGTTTGCAATATGATTCAACAGCAGAAAATATCACCAAAGTTGACATGATGAAATCAACACAATGAGCGACAGAGAGGAACCACAGTCACTGCCCGGCCATCCCGAGTTCATCGGGCCAGTCAATTATGCATTTCTGCAGTGGTTTTGAGCATGCCAAAGTTGTGATGCTAAATGCCCATTGAATCATATTGCAAATGCGCATCCGTGTATTTGTAATATGATTCAACAGCAAAAAATGTCACCAAAGTTGACATGATGAAATCAACACAATGAGCGACAGAGAGGAACCACAGTCACTGCCCAGCCATCCCGAGTTCATCAGGCCAGTCAATTATGCATTTCTGCAGTATTTTTGAGCATGCCTAAATTTGTGATGCTAAATGCCCATTAAATCATATTGCAAACGTAACGCGCTATATTGCAAACGTAACGTGCGTTTGCAATATGACTCAACAGCAAAAAATATCACCAATGTTGACATGATGAAATCAACACAATGAGCGATAGAGAGGAACCACAGTCACTGCCCGGCCATCCCCAGTTCATCGGGACAGTCAATTTTTCATATCTTTAGTGTTTTTGAGCATGCCAAATTCGTGATGTTGAGGCCCATTGAATCATATTGCAAATGCGCATCAGTGCACATGGTGACCCGAAATGGGTTACCAGGAGTAATTTTTTAGAAGGGTTTTAAATGCCTTTAGAGGGTGCAAGGGGTGCACGGTTGGGTAGGGAGCACCTTCCATCAGTGCCCATCCAGTATGGGGCGCCCCTAGTCATTTTGGACATTTTTCAAAAAAATTGCTAAAAAACGACAATCCCACTTCTCTCATGTCACCATCAAGCCATGGAGAGGAACCACAGTCACTGCCCGGCCATCACCAGTTCATCGGGACAGTTAATTTTGCATTTCTGCAGTGTTTTTAAGCATGCCAAATTCGTGATGTTGAGGCCCATTGAATCATATTGCAAATGCGCATCAGTGCACATGGTGACCCGAAATGGGTTACCAGGAGTAATTTTTTCGAATGGTTTTAAATGCCTTTAGGGTGGTGCAAGGGGTCCACGGTTGGGTAGGGAGCACCTTCCATCAGTGCCCATCCAGTATGGGGCGCACCTAGTCATTTTGGACATTTTTCAAAAAATCACTAAAAAACTCACCATCAAGCCATGGAGAGGAACCACAGTCACTGCACGGCCATCCCCAGTTCATTGGGACAGTCAATTATGCATTTCTGCAGTGGTTTTGAGCATGCCAAAGTTGTGATGCTAAATGCCCATTGAATCATATTGCAAATGCGCATCCGTATATTTGTAATATGATTCAACAGCAAAAAATATCACCAAAGTTGACATGATGAAATCAACACAACGAGCGATGGAGAGGAACCACAGTCACTGCACGGCCATCCCCAGTTCATCGGGACAGTCAATTATGCATTTCTGCAGTGGTTTTGAGCATGCCACATTTGTGATGCTAAATGCCCATTGAATCATATTGCAAACGTAACATGGAATATTGCAAATGTAACGCGCATTTGCAACATGATTCAACAGCAAAAAATATCACCAAAGTTGACATGATGAAATCAACACAACGAGCGATGGAGAGGAACCACAGTCACTGCACGGCCATCCCCAGTTCATCGGAACAGTCAATTTTGCATTTCTGCAGTGGTTTTGAGCATGCCAAAGTTGTGATGCTAAATGCCCATTGAATCATATTGCAAATGCGCATCCGTGTATTTGTAATATGATTCAATAGCAAGAAATATCACCAAAGTTGACATGATGAAATCAACACAACGAGCGATGGAGAGGAACCACAGTCACTGCACGGCCATCCCCAGTTTATCGGGACAGTCAATTATGCATTTCTGCAGTGGTTTTGAGCATGCCAAAGTTGTGATGCTAAATGCCCATTGAATCATATTGCAAATACGCATCCGTGTATTTGTAATATGATTCAACAGCAAAAAATATCACCAAAGTTGACATGATGAAATCAACACAACGAGCGATGGAGAGGAACCACAGTCACTGCACGGCCATCCCCAGTTCATCGGGACAGTCAATTATGCATTTCTGCAGTGGTTTTGAGCATGCCAAAGTTGTGATGCTAAATGCCCATTGAATCATATTGCAAATACGCATCCGTGTATTTGTAATATGATTCAACAGCAAAAAATGTCACCAAAGTTGACATGATGAAATCAACACAACGAGCGATGGAGAGGAACCACAGTCACTGCACGGCCATCCCCAGTTCATCACGACAGTCAATTATGCATTTCTGCAGTGGTTTTGAGCATGCCAAAGTTGTGATGCTAAATGCCAATTGAATCATATTGCAAATGCGCATCCGTGTATTTGCAATATGATTCAACAGCAAAAAATATCACCAAAGGTGACATGATGAAATCAACACAACGAGCGATGGAGAGGAACCAGGAGCGTTCCTGAGGTCCTCCCGATCTGTGCAAGCCAACCTTGACCCTGTGGCATTAACCCTTCACAGTGAAAAGAAGGTGTTTAGATCAAACTGTGTGCAATGACTTCTCTCCCCATAGGAACACATAGACTATTCTCCAAAATTCAACCTGAAGCCTATGTGGGTTATGAATGCCTTATGAACCTGTCTTCTACAACAATCCATCAGGCTACTGTGAGGTCTACCTGTGTCGATTCTAAGGTTCCTGTGGCAACTGGAAGTGGTTAAAAACACCCAAGAGCTATCGTCATATAACCTGCACATAGTGAAAATCACGCAACTCAACCATCTGTCATTCAGTCAATTCTTAAGGTAGAGACTTCTTATTCAGGATTCCGTTTATGTCTACCCCAAAGACAACGTGTGTGAAGCAAGAGCTTCCTGTGACAACCGGAAGTGGTTAAAAACACCCAAGACCTATTGTCATTTGGCCACCTGCAGATAGTGAAAATCACGCAACTCAACCATCTGTTATTCAGTCAATTCTTAAGGTAGAGACTTCTTATTCAGGATTCCGTTTATGTCTACCCCAAAGACAACGTGTGTGAAGCAAGAGCTTCCTGTGACAACCGGAAGTGGTTAAAATCACCCAAGAGCTATTGTCATATTACGTGCGCATAGTGAAAATCACGCAACTCAACCATCTGTTTCTCAGTCAATTCTTAAGGTAGAGACTTCATATTCAGGATTCTGTATATGCCTACCCCAAAGACAACGTGTGTCTATTCTTTTTGCAAAAAAAACAAAAACACACGCACACAATTTGGCCATAGTTACATAGTGTGGGGCTTAGAGGCTTATTCCGCCTTCAATAGTTACTTTCGTTCAAACGATTCAAGAACCGTCAGACCTAGAGCTCCGAAATTTTAGAAACCTGTTCTAGAGCTCAAGTCGATAGTGCACGGTGATTTATGGGGCTCTAGAAGGTTCTCTGACCGAGAAACCGCCCCGTACATTTGCAATATTTTCAATTCATTTTGAATATCACGGACATGGCGATATGTAGAAATGTCCCAGAGTCGCAAGACTAGGTGCATTGAAACCGCCTCGGCCCATAGAGATGGACCCCAATGTCTCTGTCCGATAGCTCATTCAGGGACCCCGTAGTAATGCCCTGAAAAAGTGGATTTTCTGCACCAATTAGGCCATTGCTCGGGCACCGAATGACCTATCGAGCCGAAACTTTGGATTCGGGGTCGCCTCACATAGGCCTACACATAATGTCAGAGCTGGACCCGCAGCTATAACGTAACTATGTGTTTTAGGTTTTTTTATGGTTAAAATTGAAAGCACTGTGAATTATGGGCCTTCTCTGACATATGTGATAGTTGGCTTCTATACGAGTTGGAAAAAGTGGATTTGGTGTCAGATGCTATCAGTTTGGTGTCAAAATGACATCTAATTGACTGATGGACGCTGACTGCTGGGTGACGAGCAATGGAGAGGAACCACAGTCACTGCCCGGCCATCCCGAGTTCATCGAGCCAGTCAATAATGCATTTCTGCAGTATTTTTGAGCATGCCTAAATTTGTGATGCTAAATGCCCATTGAATCATATTGCAAACGTAACGCGCAATATTGCAAATGTAACGCGCATTTGCACTATGATTCGACAGCAAAAAATATCACCAAAGTTGACATGATGAAATCAACACAACGAGCGATGGAGAGGAACCACAGTCACTGCACGGCCATCCCGAGATCATCAGGCCAGTCAATTATGCATTCTGAGCATGTCAAATTCGTTAAAAATGTTAAAAGCAACAGAGTCCCACTTCTCCCTCATCATACATGACAAGTAGACCATCTGCGTTGATTGATGGCTCAACATAGGGATATATATCATTTGGGCAGTATAAATGCCATTTGGACCATGGTTCACTGACTTTTGGGTTTGGAAACCGACTTCCTATGATCGTACATGGCAAACGGACAAACATACTGATTTGGCACATTCAATACTTTCATACATGTATAATTGACAAAAAAAGAATTGGACATTTCATTTGCACATTTCTAATGGCATTTGGCAAAAAATATAAATTTGTCACTTTTGACTTCCTATGAAATCATATTCCAAATGCACAAATCATATGCCTTATGCACAAGCAAATATGTCACTTTTGACTTCCTATGAAATCATATTCCAAATGCACAAAACATATGCCTTATGCACAAGCAAAAACAACCCAAAAAATTATGTCAATAAAATATGTCAAAAGTATGTCCATACAGCTCTTATACATGTGTAATTGACATAAAAATTAAAAAAAATCGAAAAACGGTCCAGAAACCACTTTTTTAGGGTTGAAAAGTTTTCAAAAAATATGTCATTTTTTCAAAATTTGACTCTTGGGACTTGAATTGTGTTACATTTGCAATATGAAAATTCACTGCGGAGAGCTCTAGCTATCTTTTGGATATTTGCTGTAATTTGGCACTTGCAATACTTCCACAAGTGACAAAAAAAAGCATTGGATATGTCATTTTGCAAAAAAAATGAAAAAAAAAATGTCACTTTTTTCCTATGAAATCATATTCAAAATGCACAAATCATATGCCTTGCGCACAAGCAAAAGCAACCCAAAAAACGAAATCAATAAAAAACGTCAGAAGCATGTTCATACAGCTCTTATACATGTGTAATTGACATAACAATCGAAAAAAATTCGAAAAACGGTCCAGAAACCACTTTTTTACAAGGTGCTAAGTTTTCAAAAAAAAAATCATTTTATCAAAATCTGAGACTTGGGTAAGAATTGGGTATCATTTGCTGTATGAAAATCCAAGGTGGAGCGCGCTCGCCATCTAAAGGAAATTTGGGGTGTTACAATTGGCAATTGCCATCGGAAAATTGCCATATGATTGGCCCGAAGATGGGCCGCTTTGGGTGGTTTTTGCAATCGTGTGTATGATTCGTGCTATGCCAATATGTTGCCATGTTATTTTGTCCAAATCAGGTTGGTATTCCCTTACATCGAGATTAAACAGTATAGCAAAATGGTACTTACAGAGTGACTCAAACACGACTTTGACCTTGTTTTTGAAAAACTGTTTATCTAAGTATTTTATGATTGCAATTTGCTGAAAAGTGTCAACAGTGTTCCTTTCATCGAGATTAAACAGTACAGCAAAATGGAACTTACAGTGTGACTCAAACATTGTTTTTGAAAAACTGTTTATTTCTGTATTCCTTTCATCGAGTTTAAACAGTACAGCAAAATGGTACTTAACAGAATTACCTTGATTTTGAAAAAGTGTTTATTTCTGTATTACATGATTGCACTTGCTGAAAAGTGGCAACAGTGCTCCTATCATCCTGATTAAGCAGTACAGCAAAAATGGTACTTACGGAGTGCATCAAACATGATTTAGGCCTTGTTTGGGAAAAACGATTTATTTCTGTATTTCATGATTGCAACTTGCTGAAAAGTGTCAACAATGTTCATTTCATCGAGATTAAACAGTACAGCAAAATGGTACTTACAGAGTGACTCAAACATGACTTAGACCTTGTTGTTGTAAAACGATTTATTTCTGTATTTCATGATTGCAACTTGCTGAAAAGAGTCAACAATGTTCCTTTCATCGAGATTAAACAGTACAGCAAAATGGTACTTACAGAGTGACTCAAACATGACTTAGACCTTGTTTTTGAATAACTGTTTATTTCTGTATGTCATGATTGCAACTTGCTGAAAAGTGTCAACAGTGTTCCTTTCATCGAGTTTAAACAGTACAGCAAAATGGTACTTAACAGAGTGACCTTGTTTTTGAAAAAGTGTTTATTTCTGTATTCCTTTCATCGAGTTTAAACAGTACAGCAAAATGGTACTTAACAGAGTGACCTTGATTTTAAAAAAGTGTTAATTTCTGTATTACATGATTGCACTTGCTGAAAAGTGTCAACAGTGCTCCTATCATCCTGATTAAGCAGTACAGCAAAAATGGTACTTACAGAGTGCATCAAACATGACTTAGACCTTGTTTGTGAAAAACTATTTATTTCTGTATTTCATGATTGCAACTTGCTGAAAAGTGTCAACAATGTTCCTTTCATCGAGATTAAACAGTACAGCAAAATGGTACTTACAGAGTGACTCAAACATGACTTAGACCTTGTTTTTGAAAAACGGTTTATTTCTGTATTTCATGATTGCAACTTGCTGAAAAGTGTCAACAGTGTTCCTTTCATCGAGTTTAAACAGTACAGCAAAATGGTACTTAACAAAGTGACCTTGTTTTTGAAAAACTGTTTATTTCTGTATTACATGATTGCAACTTGCTGTAAAGTGTCAACAGTGTTCCTATCATCCTGAATAAGCAGTACAGCAAAAACGGTACTTACAGAGTGCATCAAACATGATTTAGGCCTTGTTTGTGAAAAACGGTTTATTTCTGTATTTCATGATTGCAACTTGCTGAAAAGTGTCAACAATGTTCCTTTCATCGAGATTAAACAGTACAGCAAAATGGTACATACAGAGTGACTCAAACATGACTTAGACCTTGTTTTTGAATAACTGTTTATTTCTGTATGTCATGATTGCAACTTGCTGAAAAGTGTCAACAGTGTTCCTTTCATCGAGTTTAAACAGTACAGCAAAATGGTACTTAACAGAGTGACCTTGTTTTTGAAAAAGTGTTTATTTCTGTATTCCTTTCATCGAGTTTAAACAGTACAGCAAAATGGTACTTAACAGAGTGACCTTGATTTTAAAAAAGTGTTAATTTCTGTATTACATGATTGCACTTGCTGAAAAGTGTCAACAGTGCTCCTATCATCCTGATTAAGCAGTACAGCAAAAATGGTACTTACAGAGTGCATCAAACATGACTTAGACCTTGTTTGTGAAAAACTATTTATTTCTGTATTTCATGATTGCAACTTGCTGAAAAGTGTCAACAATGTTCCTTTCATCGAGATTAAACAGTACAGCAAAATGGTACTTACAGAGTGACTCAAACATGACTTAGACCTTGTTTTTGAAAAACGGTTTATTTCTGTATTTCATGATTGCAACTTGCTGAAAAGTGTCAACTGTGTTCCTTTCATCGAGTTTAAACAGTACAGCAAAATGGTACTTAACAAAGTGACCTTGTTTTTGAAAAACTGTTTATTTCTGTATTACATGATTGCAACTTGCTGTAAAGTGTCAACAGTGTTCCTATCATCCTGAATAAGCAGTACAGCAAAAACGGTACTTACAGAGTGCATCAAACATGATTTAGGCCTTGTTTGTGAAAAACGGTTTATTTCTGTATTTCATGATTGCAACTTGCTGAAAAGTGTCAACAATGTTCCTTTCATCGAGATTAAACAGTATAGCAAAATGGTACTTACAGAGTGACTCAAACACGACTTTGACCTTGTTTTTGAAAAACTGTTTATCTAAGTATTTTATGATTGCAATTTGCTGAAAAGTGTCAACAGTGTTCCTTTCATCGAGTTTAAACAGTACAGCAAAATGGTACTTACAGAGTGACTCAAACATGACTTAGACCTTGTTTTTTAAACAACAGTTTTTTTCTGTATTTCATGATTGCAACTTGCTGAAAAGTGTCAACAGTGTTCCTTTCATCGAGTTTAAACAGTACAGCAAAATGGTACTTAACAGAGTGACCTTGTTTGTGAAAAAGTGTTTATTTCTGTATTACATGATTGCAACTTGCTGAAAAGTGTCAACAATGTTCCTTTCATCGAGATTAAACAGTACAGCAAAATGGAACTTACAGTGTGACTCAAACATTGTTTTTGAAAAACTGTTTATTTCTGTATTCCTTTCATCGAGTTTAAACAGTACAGCAAAATGGTACTTAACAGAATTACCTTGATTTTGAAAAAGTGTTTATTTCTGTATTACATGATTGCACTTGCTGAAAAGTGGCAACAGTGCTCCTATCATCCTGATTAAGCAGTACAGCAAAAATGGTACTTACGGAGTGCATCAAACATGATTTAGGCCTTGTTTGGGAAAAACGATTTATTTCTGTATTTCATGATTGCAACTTGCTGAAAAGTGTCAACAATGTTCATTTCATCGAGATTAAACAGTACAGCAAAATGGTACTTACAGAGTGACTCAAACATGACTTAGACCTTGTTGTTGTAAAACGGTTTATTTCTGTATTTCATGATTGCAACTTGCTGAAAAGTGTCAACAATGTTCCTTTCATCGAGATTAAACAGTACAGCAAAATGGTACTTACAGAGTGACTCAAACATGACTTAGACCTTGTTTTTGAATAACTGTTTATTTCTGTATGTCATGATTGCAACTTGCTGAAAAGTGTCAACAGTGTTCCTTTCATCGAGTTTAAACAGTACAGCAAAATGGTACTTAACAGAGTGACCTTGTTTTTGAAAAAGTGTTTATTTCTGTATTCCTTTCATCGAGTTTAAACAGTACAGCAAAATGGTACTTAACAGAGTGACCTTGATTTTAAAAAAGTGTTAATTTCTGTATTACATGATTGCACTTGCTGAAAAGTGTCAACAGTGCTCCTATCATCCTGATTAAGCAGTACAGCAAAAATGGTACTTACAGAGTGCATCAAACATGACTTAGACCTTGTTTGTGAAAAACTATTTATTTCTGTATTTCATGATTGCAACTTGCTGAAAAGTGTCAACAATGTTCCTTTCATCGAGATTAAACAGTACAGCAAAATGGTACTTACAGAGTGAATTAAACATGACTTTGACCTTGTTTTTGAAAAACGGTTTATTTCTGTATTTCATGATTGCAACTTGCTGAAAAGTGTCAACAGTGTTCCTTTCATCGAGTTTAAACACTACAGCAAAATGGTACTTAACAAAGTGACCTTGTTTTTGAAAAACTGTTTATTTCTGTATTACATGATTGCAACTTGCTGTAAAGTGTCAACAGTGTTCCTATCATCCTGAATAAGCAGTACAGCAAAAACGGTACTTACAGAGTGCATCAAACATGATTTAGGCCTTGTTTGTGAAAAACGGTTTATTTCTGTATTTCATGATTGCAACTTGCTGAAAAGTGTCAACAATGTTCCTTTCATCGAGATTAAACAGTATAGCAAAATGGTACTTACAGAGTGACTCAAACACGACTTTGACCTTGTTTTTGAAAAACTGTTTATCTAAGTATTTTATGATTGCAATTTGCTGAAAAGTGTCAACAGTGTTCCTTTCATCGAGTTTAAACAGTACAGCAAAATGGTACTTACAGAGTGACTCAAACATGACTTAGACCTTGTTTTTTAAACAACTGTTTTTTTCTGTATTTCATGATTGCAACTTGCTGAAAAGTGTCAACAGTGTTCCTTTCATCGAGTTTAAACAGTACAGCAAAATGGTACTTAACATAGTGACCTTGTTTGTGAAAAAGTGTTTATTTCTGTATTACATGATTGCAACTTGCTGAAAAGTGTCAACAATGTTCCTTTCATCGAGATTAAACAGTACAGCAAAATGGAACTTACAGTGTGACTCAAACATTGTTTTTGAAAAACTGTTTATTTCTGTATTCCTTTCATCGAGTTTAAACAGTACAGCAAAATGGTACTTAACAGAATTACCTTGATTTTGAAAAAGTGTTTATTTCTGTATTACATGATTGCACTTGCTGAAAAGTGGCAACAGTGCTCCTATCATCCTGATTAAGCAGTACAGCAAAAATGGTACTTACGGAGTGCATCAAACATGATTTAGGCCTTGTTTGGGAAAAACGATTTATTTCTGTATTTCATGATTGCAACTTGCTGAAAAGTGTCAACAATGTTCATTTCATCGAGATTAAACAGTACAGCAAAATGGTACTTACAGAGTGACTCAAACATGACTTAGACCTTGTTGTTGTAAAACGATTTATTTCTGTATTTTATGATTGCAAATTGCTGAAAAGTGTCAACAGTGTTCCTTTCATCGAGTTTAAACAGTACAGCAAAATGGTACTTACAGAGTGACTCAAACATGACTTTGACCTTGTTTTTGAAAAACTGTTTATTTCTGTATTACATGATTGCAACTTGCTGAAAAGTGTACACAGTGTTCCTATCATCCTGATTAAGCAGTACAGCAAAAATGGTACTTACAGAGTGCATCAAACATGATTTAGGCCTTGTTTGGGAAAAACGATTTTTTTCTGTATTTCATGATACCAACTTGCTGAAAAGTGTCAACAATGTTCCTTTCATCGAGATTAAACAGTACAGCAAAATGGTACTTACAGAGTGACTCAAACATGACTTTGACCTTGTTTTTGAAAAACGGTTTATTTCTGTATTTCATGATTGCAACTTGCTGAAAAGTGTCAACAGTGTTCCTTTCATCGAGTTTAAACAGTACAGCAAAATGGTACGTAACCTCTACGGGCCACGGGGGCAGTATTGAGAATTTTGAAAAAAATATGTGCCCATTTTTAACTGCCTCCTACACCAACTCAGAAGCTAGGATATGCATATTATTAACACATTCGGATAGAAAACACTCTGAATTTTCTAAAACAGTTTGAATGGTGTCTGTAAGTATAACAAAACTCATATTGCAGGCAGAAACCTGAGAAAAATAGATTAAAAAAAATGAGAATTTTGTGGCTGTACTATTTAGTGTCATTCTTTTAAAGATACCACAGTGAGAAAGGATTCAGTTCGCAACTCCTACTGCTTCCACTAGATGTCAACGATCTTTAGAAAGTTGTTTGAAGCATCTGTGATAAATACACACCGAATTAGAAAGCTTACAAGTTGACACGTCATCACTTCATTTTTTGCGCCTGCGCATGAATCTGAGAAGAGTGCCTTTGTCATTATCGTTTATTCTAGACACTTGATAGGTTGTGTGAAAATATTACTGATGTTTACTGATGTTTCACGTTAAAAATGGAACAAAAGATTAGTGCTAAACAACGTTTGACATGTTTAAACAAACGTAAATAGATTATTTACTAGGTTTTCTTTAGTTTTTCGACGTGACTTTACACTGCCCACCTCATTTTGTGGGAGCCTACTGAACGCTAACTATTTGGACATAAATTATGAACTTTGTCAAAAGAAACCACATTTGTTCTGGACCTGGGATCTCTGGCAGCGCCTTCTGATGGAGATAATCAAAGGTAAGGGGATATTTAGAATGTTATTATCGATATTAGATGATGCTAATGCTAACGGTATAGCTTAGCTTAGCTTAGCATATAGCTTATTGTTGTTAGCATAGTACCCAGTTTATACAAAATGTGATTTCCCAGTAAAGTTATTTTGAGATCTGGCCCTTCGGTAGCAATTACGAGATGATAATATATTATTCTTTGAATGACAATATTATAATTTACCAATGTTTTCGAATAGTAATTCCGTGATTTGTAATGCTGGATTCACTGGGTGCATTCGAGCCGAAAAAAATTCTGAATTTCACCGCGACTGTAAATGCTGTTTTTGGATATAAATATGAACTTGATGGAACTAAAAATGCATGTATTGTATAACATAATGTCCTATGAGTGTCATCTGATGCAGATTGTCAAAGGTAAGTGCATAATTCTAGCTAGTTTTCTGTCTGTTGATGCCCTTCTTTGAATTGGCTAAACATTACACGCAGCTATTGTCAATGTACTCTCCTCACATAACCTAACTTTATGCATTCTCCGTAATGCCTCTGAAAATCGGACAGCGTGGTTAGATTTAGGAGATATATCTTTCAAATGGAGGAAAATAGTTGATTATTTGATTTTTTGAAATGATTACTCTTGCAGTTTTGAATTCCCCGCCATGGTCACATGACAATGAATCCCAATACCGGGATAAGATCGGGATAAGATCCTCAACAGAGTGACCTTGTTTGTGAAAAAGTGTTTATTTCTGTATTACATGATTGCAACTTGCTGAAAAGTGTCAACAATGTTCCTTTCATCGAGATTAAACAGTATAGCAAAATGGAACTTACAGTGTGACTCAAACCTTGTTTTTGAAAAACTGTTTATTTCTGTATTCCTTTCATCGAGTTTAAACAGTACAGCAAAATGGTACTTAACAGAATTACCTTGATTTTGAAAAAGTGTTTATTTCTGTATTACATGATTGCACTTGCTGAAAAGTGGCAACAGTGTTCCTATCATCCTGATTAAGCAGTACAGCAAAATGGTACTTACGGAGTGCATCAAACATGATTTAGGTGTTGTTTGGGAAAAACGATTTATATCTGTATTTCATGATTGCAACTTGCTGAAAAGTGTCAACAATGTTCATTTCATCGAGATTAAACAGTACAGCAAAATGGTACCTACAGAGTGACTCAAACATGACTTAGACCTTGTTTTTTAAACAACAGTTTTTTTCTGTATTTCATGATTGCAACTTGCTGAAAAGTGTCAACAATGTTCCTTTCATCGAGATTAAACAGTACAGCAAAATGGTACTTACAGAGTGACTCAAACATGACTTAGACCTTGTTTTTGAATAACTGTTTATTTCTGTATGTCATGATTGCAACTTGCTGAAAAGTGTCAACAGTGTTCCTTTCATCGAGATTAAACAGTACAGCAAAATGGTACTTACAGAGTGACTCAAACATGACTTAGACCTTGTTTTTGAATAACTGTTTATTTCTGTATGTCATGATTGCAACTTGCTGAAAAGTGTCAACAGTGTTCCTTTCATCGAGTTTAAACAGTACAGCAAAATAGTACTTAACAGAGTGACCTTGTTTTTGAAAAAGTGTTTATTTCTGTATTTCTTTCATCGAGATTAAACAGTACAGCAAAATGGTACTTACAGAGTGACTCAAACATGACTTAGACCTTGTTTTTGAATAACTGTTTATTTCTGTATGTCATGATTGCAACTTGCTGAAAAGTGTCAACAGTGTTCCTTTCATCGAGTTTAAACAGTACAGCAAAATAGTACTTAACTTCTTGAGGCTACCTGGGACGTTAGCGTGCCACCTGTGGCGCACCCTATCAACAGCAGGTGCATTTCAAGAGCGGCAAATTTGAAACCAAATAAATGTACAAATTCAAATTTCTCAAACATACAACTAACTTACAGCCTTTGAAAGATAAACATCTTCTTAATCTAACCACGTTTACCGATTTCAAAAAGGTTTTACGGGGAAAGCATAAAGTTAGGTTATGTTAGGAGAGTACATTGACAATAGCTGTGTGCAATGCATTGTCGATTCAAAGACATGCCTCACCAAAACCATACAATCAGCTAAAATTATGCACTAACCTTTTACAATCTCCATCAGATGACACTCCTAGGACATTTTGTTAGACAATGCATGCATTTTTAGTTCTATCAAGTTCATATTTATATCTAAAAACAGTGTTTTACTATGGCGTTGATGTTCAGGAAATCGTTTCCCTCCAATACCGGCAGTCAAGTCATGACGACAAAATAATTAATTAATATTAGAAAACATTGCTAAAATATTATATTGTCATTCAAAGAATTATAGATTTACATCTCTTGAACGCAATGGACTTGTCAGATTTTAAATTAACCTTACTGGGAGATCACACTTTGCAATAATCTGAGCACTGCGCCAGACAAATACGCATCGCGATACAGACTAACCGCCATGTTGGAGGAATCTAAAATCGAAAATACTATATAAATAATCCATTACCTTTGATTCTCTTCATCAGATGTCACTTCCAAAGAGTCCCAGGTCCATAACGAATGTATTTTTGTTCAAAAAAGCTCATCATTTATGTCGAAAAACCTCCGTGTTGTAGCGCATGATCTAAGCCAGCCGGACTTCACTTCACTTCAAGAACGGAAAAAATATATTTCCGTTCGTTCAAACATGTCAAACGTTGTATCGCATAAATCATTAGGGCCTTTTTTAACCAGAACATGAATAAAATTCAAGGCGGACCATTGGGTTTTCTTTTAAAACGTTTCGGAATGAGAGTACCCACCATCAAATCGCGCGCCAGGGTGAATGATGGACCATCACGTTCCATGGCTCTTATTCGGTCAGATCTCACTGTAGAACACTCAAAACACTTTGTAAAGGCTGGGGACATCTTGTGGAAGCAATAGGAAGTGCCAGAATATAATTCACCCCCTTTGTTTTTCAATGGCATAGGCTCAAAGTCAATTCAACACATCAGGTATCCACTTCCTGTCAGAATCTGTCTCAGGGTTTTGCCTGCCAAATGAGTTCTGTTATACTCACAGACACCATTCAAACAGTTTTTGAAACTTTAGGGTGTTTTCTATCCATATATAATAAGTATATGCATATTGTAGTTACTGGGTAGGTGTAGGAGGCATTTAAAAATGGGCACATCTTTTTTCAAAAAATTCTCAATACTGCCCCCTATACCCTAACAGGTTAACAGAGTGACCTTGTTTTTGAAAAAGTGTTTATTTCTGTATTCCTTTCATCGAGTTTAAACAGTACAGCAAAATGGTACTTAACAGAATTACCTTGATTTTGAAAAAGTGTTTATTTCTTTATTACATGATTGCACTTGCTGAAAAGTGTCAACAGTGCTCCTATCATCCTGATTAAGCAGTACAGCAAAAATGGTACTTACAGAGTGCATCAAACATGATTTAGGCCTTGTTTGGGAAAAACGATTTATTTCTGTATTTCACGATTGCAACTTGCTGAAAAGTGTCAACAATGTTCATTTCATCGAGATTAAACAGTACAGCAAAATGGTACCTACAGAGTGACTCAAACATGACTTAGACCTTGTTTTTGAAAAACTGTTTATTTCTGTATTTCATGATTGCAACTTGCTGAAAAGTGTCAACAGTGTTCCTTTCATCGAGTTTAAACAGTACAGCAAAATGGTACTTAACAGAATGACCTTGTTTTTGAAAAAGTGTTTATTTCTGTATTACATGATTGCAACTTGCTGAAAAGTGTCAACAATGTTCCTTTCATCGAGATTAAACAGTACAGCAAAATGGTACTTACAGAGTGACTCAAACATGACTTAGACCTTGTTTTTGAAAAACTGTTTATTTCTGTATTACATGATTGCAACTTGCTGAAAAGTGTCAACAGTGCTCCTATCATCCTTATTAAGCAGTACAGCAAAAATGGTACTTACAGAGTGCATCAAACATGATTTAGGCCTTATTTGGGAAAATCTATTTATTTCTGTATTTCATGATTGCAACTTGATGAAAAGTGTCAACAATGTTCCTTTCATCGAGATTAAACAGTACAGCAAAATGGTACTTACAGAGTGACTCAAACATGACTATGACCTTGTTTTTGAAAAACTGTTTATTTCTGTATTTCATGATTGCAACTTGCTGAAAGGTGTCAACAGTGTTCCTTTCATCGAGTTTAAACAGTACAGCAAAATGGTACTTAACAGAGTGACCTTGTTTTTGAAAAACTGTTTATTTCTGTATTACATGATTGCAACTTGCTGTAGTGTCAACAGTGTTCCTATCATCCTGAATAAGCAGTACAGCAAAAACGGTACTTACTGAGTGCATCAAACATGATTTAGGCCTTGTTTGTGAAAAACGGTTTATTTCTGTATTTCATGATTGCAACTTGCTGAAAAGTGTCAACAATGTTCCTTTCATCGAGATTAAACAGTACAGCAAAATGGTACTTACAGATTGACTCAAACCTTGTTTTTGAAAAACTGTTTATTTCTGTATTCCTTTCATCGAGTTTAAACAGTACAGCAAAATGGTACTTAACAGAATTACCTTGGTTTTGAAAAAGTGTTTATTTCTGTATTACATGATTGCACTTGCTGAAAAGTGTCAACAGTGCTCCTATCATCCTGATTAAGCAGTACAGCAAAAATGGTACTTACAGAGTGCATCAAACATGACTTAGACCTTGTTTGTGAAAAACGTTTTTTTTCTGTATTTCATGATTGCAACTTGCTGAAAAGTGTCAACAGTGTTCCTTTCATCAAGTTTAAACAGTACAGCAAAATGGTACTTAACAGAGTGACCTTGTTTTGGAAAAACTTTTTATTTCTGTATTACATGATTGCAACTTGCTGAAAAGTGTCCACAGTGTTCCTATCATCCTGATTAAGCAGTACAGCAAAAATGGTACTTACAGAGTGTATCAAACATGATTTAGGCCTTGTTTGGGAAAAACGATTTATTTCTGTATTTCATGATTGCAACTTGCTGAAAAGTGTCAACAATGTTCATTTCATCGAGATTAAACAGTACAGCAAAATGGTACTTAACAGAATGACCTTGTTTTTGAAAAAGTGTTTATTTCTGTATTACATGATTACAACTTGCTGAAAAGTGTCAACAATGTTCTTTTCATCGAGATTGAACAGTACAGCAAAATGGTACTTACAGAGTGACTCAAACATGACAATGACCTTGTTTTTGAAAAACTGTTTATCTAAGTATTTTATGATTGCAATTTGCTGAAAAGTGTCAACAGTGTTCCTTTCATCGAGTTTAAACAGTACAGCAAAATGGTACTTACAGAGTGACTCAAACATGACTTTGACCTTGTTTTTGAAAAACTGTTTATTTCTGTATTACATGATTGCAACTTGCTGAAAAGTGTCCACAGTGTTCCTATCATCCTGATTAAGCAGTACAGCAAAATGGTACTTACAGAGTGCATCAAACATGATTTAGGCCTTGTTTGGGAAAAACGATTTATTTCTGTATTTCATGATTGCAACTTGCTGAAAAGTGTCAACAATGTTCATTTCATCGAGATTAAACAGTACAGCAAAATGGTACCTACAGAGTGACTCAAACATGACTTAGACCTTGTTTTTTAAACAACAGTTTTTTTCTGTATTTCATGATTGCAACTTGCTGAAAAGTGTCAACAGTGTTCCTTTCATTGAGTTTAAACAGTACAGCAAAATGGTACTTAACAGAATGACCTTGTTTTTGAAAAACGGTTTATTTCTGTATTACATGATTGCAACTTGCTGAAAAGTGTCAACAATGTTCCTTTCATCGAGATTAAACAGTACAGCAAAATGGTACTTACAGTGTGACTCAAACCTTGTTTTTGAAAAACTGTTTATTTCTGTATTCCTTTCATCGAGTTTAAACAGTACAGCAAAATGGTACTTAACAGAATTACCTTGATTTTGAAAAAGTGTTTATTTCTGTATTACATGATTGCACTTGCTGAAAAGTGTCAACAGTGCTCCTATCATCCTGATTAAGCAGTACAGCAAAAATGGTACTTACAGAGTGCATCAAACATGATTTAGGCCTTGTTTGGGAAAAACAATTTATTTCTGTATTTCATGATTGCAACTTGTTGAAAAGTGTCAACAATGTTCATTTCATCGAGATTAAACAGTACAGCAAAATGGTACTTACAGAGTGACTCAAACATGACTTAGACCTTGTTGTTGAAAAAAGGTTTATTTCTGTATTTCATGATTGCAACTTGCTGAAAAGTGTCAACAATGTTCCTTTCATCGAGATTAAACAGTACAGCAAAATGGTACTTACAGAGTGACTCAAACATGACTTAGACCTTGTTTTTGAATAACTGTTTTTTTCTGTATGTCATGATTGCAACTTGCTGAAAAGTGTCAACAGTGTTCCTTTCATCGAGTTTAAACAGTACAGCAAAATGGTACTTAACAGAGTGACCTTGTTTTTGAAAAAGTGTTTATTTCTGTATTCCTTTCATCGAGTTTAAACAGTACAGCAAAATGGTACTTAACAGAATTACCTTGATTTTGAAAAAGTGTTTATTTCTTTATTACATGATTGCACTTGCTGAAAAGTGTCAACAGTGCTCCTATCATCCTGATTAAGCAGTACAGCAAAAATGGTACTTACAGAGTGCATCAAACATGATTTAGGCCTTGTTTGGGAAAAACGATTTATTTCTGTATTTCACGATTGCAACTTGCTGAAAAGTGTCAACAATGTTCATTTCATCGAGATTAAACAGTACAGCAAAATGGTACCTACAGAGTGACTCAAACATGACTTAGACCTTGTTTTTGAAAAACTGTTTATTTCTGTATTTCATGATTGCAACTTGCTGAAAAGTGTCAACAGTGTTCCTTTCATCGAGTTTAAACAGTACAGCAAAATGGTACTTAACAGAATGACCTTGTTTTTGAAAAAGTGTTTATTTCTGTATTACATGATTGCAACTTGCTGAAAAGTGTCAACAATGTTCCTTTCATCGAGATTAAACAGTACAGCAAAATGGTACTTACAGAGTGACTCAAACATGACTTAGACCTTGTTTTTGAAAAACTGTTTATTTCTGTATTTCATGATTGCAACTTGCTGAAAAGTGTCAACAGTGTTCCTTTCATCGAGTTTAAACAGTACAGCAAAATGGTACTTACAGAGTGACTCAAACATGACTTTGACCTTGTTTTTGAAAAACTGTTTATTTCTGTATTACATGATTCCAACTTGCTGAAAAGTGTCCACAGTGTTCCTATCATCCTGATTAAGCAGTACAGCAAAATGGTACTTACAGAGTGCATCAAACATGATTTAGGCCTTGTTTGGGAAAAACGATTTATTTCTGTATTTCATGATTGCAACTTGCTGAAAAGTGTCAACAATGTTCATTTCATCGAGATTAAACAGTACAGCAAAATGGTACCTACAGAGTGACTCAAACATGACTTAGACCTTGTTTTTTAAACAACAGTTTTTTTCTGTATTTCATGATTGCAACTTGCTGAAAAGTGTCAACAGTGTTCCTTTCATTGAGTTTAAACAGTACAGCAAAATGGTACTTAACAGAATGACCTTGTTTTTGAAAAACGGTTTATTTCTGTATTACATGATTGCAACTTGCTGAAAAGTGTCAACAATGTTCCTTTCATCGAGATTAAACAGTACAGCAAAATGGTACTTACAGAGTGACTCAAACATGACTTAGACCTTGTTTTTGAAAAACTGTTTATTTCTGTATTTCATGATTGCAACTTGCTGAAAAGTGTCAACAGTGTTCTTTTCATCGAGTTTAAACAGTACAGCAAAATGGTACTTACAGAGTGACTCAAACATGACTTTGACCTTGTTTTTGAAAAACTGTTTATTTCTGTATTACATGATTGCAACTTGCTGAAAAGTGTCCACAGTGTTCCTATCATCCTGATTAAGCAGTACAGCAAAATGGTACTTACAGAGTGCATCAAACATGATTTAGGCCTTGTTTGGGAAAAACGATTTATTTCTGTATTTCATGATTGCAACTTGCTGAAAAGTGTCAACAATGTTCATTTCATCGAGATTAAACAGTACAGCAAAATGGTATCTACAGAGTGACTCAAACATGACTTAGACCTTGTTTTTTAAACAACAGTTTTTTTCTGTATTTCATGATTGCAACTTGCTGAAAAGTGTCAACAGTGTTCCTTTCATTGAGTTTAAACAGTACAGCAAAATGGTACTTAACAGAATGACCTTGTTTTTGAAAAACGGTTTATTTCTGTATTACATGATTGCAACTTGCTGAAAAGTGTCAACAATGTTCCTTTCATCGAGATTAAACAGTACAGCAAAATGGTACTTACAGTGTGACTCAAACCTTGTTTTTGAAAAACTGTTTATTTCTGTATTCCTTTCATCGAGTTTAAACAGTACAGCAAAATGGTACTTAACAGAGTGACCTTGTTTTTGAAAAAGTGTTTATTTCTGTATTCCTTTCATCGAGTTTAAACAGTACAGCAAAATGGTACTTAACAGAATTACCTTGATTTTGAAAAAGTGTTTATTTCTTTATTACATGATTGCACTTGCTGAAAAGTGTCAACAGTGCTCCTATCAGCCTGATTAAGCAGTACAGCAAAAATGGTACTTACAGAGTGCATCAAACATGATTTAGGCCTTGTTTGGGAAAAACGATTTATTTCTGTATTTCAAGATTGCAACTTGCTGAAAAGTGTCAACAATGTTCATTTCATCGAGATTAAACAGTACAGCAAAATGGTACCTACAGAGTGACTCAAACATGACTTAGACATTGTTTTTGAAAAACTGTTTATTTCTGTATTTCATGATTGCAACTTGCTGAAAAGTGTCAACAGTGTTCCTTTCATCGAGTTTAAACAGTACAGCAAAATGGTACTTAACCTCTCTAGTACATGTGGGACGAACTCGTCCCACCTACGTAACAGCCACTGAAATCCAGTGGCGCGATTTTTGAATCGTTAGAAATGCTATAACTTCAATTTCTCAAACATATGACTATTTCACAGCTATTTAAAGACAAGAATCTCGTTAATCTAACCCCACTGTCCGATTTCAAAAAGGCTTTACAACAAAAGCAAAACATTAGATTATGTCAGCAGAGTACCCAGCCAGAAATAATCACACAGCCATTTTT